>NC_081540.1:1776801-2076801 GCF_030273125.1 Centropristis striata | reverse complement strand
CCTCTCCTCTTGTTTCCTCCCCTCTGTTTCCTCCCCTCTCCTCTTGCTTCCTCTCCTCTTGTTTCCTGTCCTCTTGTTTCCTCTCCTCTTGCTTCCTCTCTTCTTGTTTCCTCTCCTCTTGTTTCCTCCCCTCTCCTCTTGTTTCCTCTCTTGTTTTCTCTCCTCTTGTTTCCTCTCCTCTTGTTTCCTCCCCTCTGTTTCCTCCCCTCTCCTTTTGTTTCCTCTGCTTGTTTCCTCTCCTCTCCTCTTGTTTCCTCTCTTCTTGCTTGCTCTCCTTGTTTCCTCTCCTCTCCTCTTGTTCTCCTCTTGTTTCCTCTCCTTGTTTCCTCTCCTCTTGTTCTCCTCTTGTTTCCTCACCTCTTGTTTCCTCTCCTGTCTCCTTTCCTCTCCTCTTCTTTCCTCTTCTCTTGATTCCTCTCCTTGTTTCCTCTCCTCTCCTGTTGTTTCCTCTCCTCTCCTCCTCTTTCCTCTCCTCCTGTCTTCTTTCCTCTTCTCTTGTTTCCTCTCCTTGTTTCCTCTTCTCTTGTTTCCTCTCCTTGTTTCCTCTCCTCTTGTTTCCTCTCCTTGTTTCCTCTCCTTGTTTCCTCTCCTCTCCTGTAGGATGAGTTTTACTCTTTATCCTCATGTAAAACTCAACTGTAAATCCTGTAAATATTTGTTTTCACTTCTGACAAATTAATGACTACATGTGCATTATTTTGCAGATTTATGCTGATTTTTTATCCTCTAAAACTCTTTAAAATGTCACTTTTCTACCCAGATAATGGGATTATTGTGACCATGGCCGCTCTAGGCTTCCATAGGAAATAACCTGGATGATATATATTTGTCTCCTATCTCCTTAATTTGTGTTTTCTCCGGTTTTCCTCCATATGCAGTGAGTGAGCAGCTCCGTGTCTGAGCCCATTAGGCGTCTGCTCCTCATGCTGGAGCCGCTCCTGTTGTCATGACGCTCACATGGTAATTGGCTGTCAGGCTGCAGCTCGGCCTTGTGGGTAAATGAATGTCAGTGTCTGTGTCCGGAGCCGCAAAACAAACAAGCCGGTAGCGTGGCGAGGCGAGGCCGGGGCCCGGGGCCGCCTGTCGCAACTCATCTGTCCCCTTCTTAATCCCCTCCTCCCTCTGGAGCGGGACCCGGCCAGGAGACGAGGAGCATTTGCATCTAAATGGAATGTTTTCCTGCCTCCGCTCCCGCTCCCTATTTGTTCTGTAATGACTAGAAAAGGAAGGAGGCGCAGGAGGAAATCCTGCAGAAATCCACTCCACTCGTCTCAGACACATCAACACGTCTACGACACATTTCAGCCTTTCAGTCTTTGTTCTCTGATGCGAAGATATCGAACCTGTTACAGCTAACTCTCCTTGATTCCTCTCCTCTCCTCGTTTCCTCTCCTTGTTTCCTCTTGTTTTCTCTCCTCTCCTCGTTTCCTTTCCTTCCCTCTTGTTTCCTCTCCTTGTTACCTCTTGTTTCTTCTCCTCTCCTCGTTTCCTTTCCTTCCCTCTTGTTTCCTCTCCTCTTGTTTCCTCCCCTCTTGTTTCATCTCCTCGTTTCCTCTCCTCCCCTCTTGTTTCCTCCCCTCTTGTTTCCTCTCCTTGACTCTCCTCATGTTTCCTCTCCTCTTGTCTCCTCCCCTCTTGTTTCCTCTCCTCGTTTCCTCTCCTCCCCTCTTGTTTCCTCTCCTCATTTCCTCTCCTTGTTTCCTCTTGTTTCATCTCCTTGTTTCCTCTCCTTTTTCCTCTTGTTTCCTCTCCTCTCCTCTCATTTCCTCTTGTCTTCTCTCCTCTTGTTTCCTCTCCTTTCCTCTCCTCTTGTCTCCTCCCCCCTTGTTTCCTCTTCTTGTTTCCTCTCCTCTCGTTTCCTCTTCTTGTTTCCTCTCCTCTCGTCTCCTCTCCTTTCCTCTCCTCTTGTCTCCTCCCCCCTTGTTTCCTCTTCTTGTTTCCTCTCCTCTCGTTTCCTCTCCTCCCCACTTGTTTCCTCCCCTCTTGTTTCCTCTCCTCTACACCTCTCCTCTTGTTTCCTTTTGTCTCCTCTCCTCTCCTTGTCTCCTCTCCTTGTTTCCTCTCCTCTTGTCTCCTCTCCTCTCCTCTCCTCCTGTAAACCACTTGACCTCCTTATTATTTTGACTCCTTCAGGCTGAGGAGCATCTCTCCTCTGTCTCTCTGACTCTTTCAGCTCCACAACGTGTTTTGTAGCCTCGGGTCACGTTTAAACACACACACACACACACACACACACACACACACACCGTCGTCAGTGTAAACCCACAAACATCCTGTTTACACACATGATTCCTGCATGTATTATTAATGTGTCCAGCAGGAGTGTGTGTGTGTGTGTGTGTGTGTGTGTGTGTGTGTGTGTTAGCCTGTTAGCTCGTCCCCTCACTTCCACTTAGCAGACATAATGATGGTGAATTATTCACCGGCGTTTGAATAATTCAAGGTGAAAACGCTTGTTGACTGGGGGAGAAAATGTGCCAATCTGCTGTCTTCAGCTTCAGCCTGGACGCTGCTAATGAGGGGAGACACACACACACACACACACACACACTCACACCTGCAGTGGTCCTGTGTCCCGTCCGCGGTATGGAAAATTTCAAACACAACGATATACGAACTTTTCAAGCGTTTTATGCGCTAAATTTCATTTCAAAGTGGAAATCCTGTGTGTAATCCAGTAGTCAGTAAACAGGAGAAGAAGAAGGAGAGAGAAAACAACAACAACAAAAAGAGAGAAAATGGAGAGAAGTCTTTAGGAATTTTATGTCTTTTTGTGGTCATTTTATGTCTATTTTGGGAATTTTTTGTCTTTTTTTGGGTCAATTTGTGTCCTTTTTTGGTCAATTTGTGCCTTTTTTTGGTCATTTTGTTATTTATTTGGTAAATTTGTGTCTTTTTTTGGTCAATTTGTGTCTTTTTTAGTCAATTTGTGTCTTGTTTTGGGTCAATTTGTGTCTTCTTTGGTCAATTTGTGTCTTTTTTTGGTCAATTTGTCTCTTTTTTGTCAATTTGCGTCTTTTCTGGTTATTTTGTGTCTTTTTTGGTCAATTTTTAGCCTCCTTTGGTCTTTTTACGTCTATTTTTGTCATTTTGTGTCTTTCTTTGTGTGCTGATATCTCGACCCTTGTTGGAGAGTTTCTGCTTCAGACTCTGTGCTAACTTTATAAAAAACTGAGCCACACATTTCACATGACGACCTTTAATCACTTCTACTATTTAAACAGTCTACAGAGTGTCTTTCTGAGGAGACAACACCTTTGTTTTTAATTTCCCTGTATCTTATTTGAAGCCCCGCCCCCCCTGGCGTTCAGGTCAGTCGTCGCTGTCGTCTTCTTCGTCGGGGTCACGACTCTCGTAGCCGTCCTCGGGGAAGAAGCTGTCGGGGTTCTCCTGGTCGTCTGCAAACTCGTCGTCGTCCTCCGTGTTGACCCTCCCGGACAGGACGTCCTCGATCCAGTCCTCCAGCTCCTCCGGCGTGGGCAGGTCCTCGTCGTTGGACATGTCCAGCCACACGCTGTCCGCCTGAAACACAAAGGAGGTCCAGGTGAGCGTTCAAAAAAAGACACAAAATGACCGAAAAAAGACTTCAAATGACCAAAAACGACACAAAATGACCGAAAAAAAGATGAAAATTACCCAAAAAATGTGAAATGACCAAAAAAAGACATAAAATGACCCAAAAAAATCCTTAAAATGTGAAAAGACAAAAAAAGACTTAAAATTACCAAAAAAGGACACGAAATGACCGAGAAAAGACTTAAAATTACCAAAAAACACACAAAATGACGGAAAAAAATGTGAAAATGACCAGAAAAGACACAAAATGACAAAAAAAGATCAAAATGACCAAAAAAGACTTTAAATGACACCCCCAAAAAATGTTAAATGACCAAATAAGACATAGAATGACCAAAGAAACACTTAAAATTACCCCAAAAAATGTGAAAAGACAAAAAAGACCCAAAATTACCAAAAATTACCAAAAAAGGACACAAAATGACCGGAAAAAAAACTTAAAATGACCAAAAAAGATGTTAAATCACCCATAAAAAATGTTTAAAAAAACCAAATAAAACTTAAAATGACAAAAAAAACAATAAATGACCGAAAAAGATGTAAAATTGCCATAAAAAGAAAACATTACACCAGAACTCACATCTGTGACGTTTACGACACCGATCTGAGGCCTGAACAGGTCCAGCTTGAAGGTTTTCTCCCAGTAGGTTGTCAGCTGAAAGAGGCGAGAAACCCAAAATTAAAAAACAACTTTTTTAACCTCTTGTTATAAATGAAAAGCTGAAGATGAGGCGAACCAGAGGGAAGTCGTCCGGGTCGATCCAGACGATGCTCAGCTCCGGGTTGTTGGTGTTGTCTCTCGCTACGTCTTTCAGGATCTCCAGGAACTCGTAGCCGTCTGAGGAAGAGAAACCAGAGCTCACTGTGAGAGAATTATAGAAAACTAGAATTTTTCTTCTTTTTCACCAATCGAAAAGTGAAAGTTCCCCTCGAACAGAAAGCATTTTTTGGTGTCTTTTTTGGTCATTTTTTGGTCAATTTATGTCTTTTTTTGTCATTTTTTGGTAATTTTGTGTGTTTTTTGGTCATTTTTTGGTAATTTTGTGTCTTTTATTGGTCAATTTGTCTTTTTTTGCTCATTCTATGTATCTATGTATGTATTTTTATAATATCCATCTTCTTGTCTTGGCTTCCACAAACAGTGTGTACGTGAGAGGAATAAAAAATAGATTTGGATTAATCTGCTAAATGAAAAGGGGAAAAGCTCAGACCTGGATCTTCCTCCTCTGCAAACGCTACGATATGTATTCCATCCATGTCGTCCTCCTAGGAATTAAAAAAGTTCACCTCAAATCAGCTTAAATTCTATTAAAATGCATGTGTGCAGGATAGTTTTAGGGAGCCGACTCACCCAGGTTTCAAACATGTTCTCAGCCCGGAGCTTCCTCAGAGTGGCCCTGTGGAGAGAAGGAAAGTTTAACCAGGTTTCTACAGTTTAAATATCCAGTAAAAGGTGTAAATGTGATGAACCTTCTGTGCTGCGTGACGAACTCGACGATGTCCAGCTCTGACAGAGGTCTGCCCGGCAGGATGGCCGGCTCCTCCATGAACGGCTCGTAGAAATTCACCTCGTTCATCTTCAGGGAGAGATGTTTGGCTACCTGGAGCATAAACAGACCAGTTCATCATGAGACCCTCTGACTGGTTTTAGCTCTAAAGCTCATTAACACATGGTGGAAGAGAGTCACTGCTTCTAACCAAGAGATCGTCCCTAAAACCATGAAGCAAAATGTTGAAATGTGGCATAAAAGAAAAAGTGAATCAGTGAGTTTGCATCAAATAAACAAAGCTGCAGTAATGTCCTTTGGTCAGCAGGTGGCAGTGTAATGTGACAGTGTAATGTGTATCTTTTTTGGTCATTTTACGTATTTTTTGGTCAATTTGTGTCTTTTATGGTCATTTTACGTCAATATTGTTAATTTAGTGTCTTATTTTGATCAATTTGTGTCTTTTTTTGGTCAATTTGTCTCCTATTTTTGGTAATCTTACATCTTTTTTTGTTCAATTTGTGTTTTTTTTTTGTACTTTTAACGTCTATTTTGGTCTTTTGTGTTTGTAAGAGGAATAAAAAGTGGGTTTATTAGATTTGGAAGCTTGCAAATATGTATTTTCTTATGTCGACAAGACTTACAGTTTTATCAAATGTAGCAAATGTTTTGTGTCTTTAATTGGTCACTTTGTGTCATTTTTTGGTCGATTTGTGTCTTTTTTGGTCAATTTGTGTCATTTTTTGGTCAATTTGTGTCTTTTTTTGGTCAATTTGTTCCTTTTTAGACCATTCTATGTCTTTTTCGGTCATTTTGTGTCTTTCATTGGTCAATTTGTGTCTTTTTTTGGTCAATTTGTGGGGGTTTTTTTTGGTCTTTTTATTTGTTTTTTGCTCAATTTGTGTCTTTACTGTTAACTGTAGTGCAGTCGCCCCCTGCTGGCCATTAGAAAGAATGCAGCTTTAAGGCATATTTTCTTATAATATCCATCTTCTTGTCTGACTCTCGGCTTCTACAAACAGTGTGTACGTGAGAGGAATAAAAAGACGATTTGGACGCTTTAAATGCAAATGAGTATTTTGTTATGTATAAGAGGACTTACAGATTTATCAAATGTAGCAAAGAACTTGATGTAGGGCTGAAAACGCTCCGAGGCCTCCTGGAAAGCTTTGTAGTCTGAGAGAAACAGAGAAACAGAGAGACAAAGAGACAGAGAGAGATTGATGATGAACTGGCAGAAAGTAAAGTGTGAAACTTTATGATTGTCAGTCTGCTCACACCCCGAGTCTTAAATCTACAGGATGTGATGAGAGAGACAAGCAGCCGAAGCCTCCCGCCTCATTCTCTTTCCCATCATGCCTCTGGTGTCTCACACAGTAACAAAGTCTCCTTTAATGCACTTTTATACGCCTGTAACGCTGCTCACAACAAGGTCAGAGCCCAGGAACAGCCTCATAATGAAACTGTCATACTGGAGCAGATAGCATCTTCTTCTTTTCACACAGGAACTATAATTGCAGTTTGACCTATTAGAGGGAGAACTAGAAGCTATATAAAGGCTCTCAGGGGGCCCAGCGTCTGGAACCAGGTCCCTTCATGGTGATGTGGCTCCATTAGCCTCCACATCCCATTAACATCACTGGAGCAGCTTTAACCCATTCATTACTGCAGTCATAGTACTAATACACACTGTCAGATTACTGCAGTAATAGTACTAATACACACTGTCAGATTACTGCAGTACAAGTACTAATACACACTGTCAGATTACTCCACTGCAGTACAAGTACTAATACACACTGTCAGATTACTGCAGTACATGTACTAATACACACTGTCAGATTACTGCAGTACATGTACTAATACACACTGTCAGATTACTCTACTGCAGTACAAGTCCTGCATGCAAAACTATTTTATTATTATTTAATTAGGATGCTTCTCTTTCTTTTCTCATTATTATTATTATTATTATTACTATTATTATTATCATTATTATTTTATATTTTATTATTATTATTTTTTGATTATTATAATCATTCTTATTATTTTACATTAATATGGTTTTCTGTTTTTATTATTATTATACTTTTATCTTTATTGTTATTATTACTTTTTTAGTTATATATATATGTTATATATATTATTATTGCTATTATAATCATTATTATTATTATTTTAAGTATGTTTGTAAGTTTTTTAAATTATTATTATTATTTTATCTTTTATTATTATTATTATTGCTATTATCGTTATTATTTTAAGTATGGTTTTATGTTTTTTTTAATTATTATTATTATTATACTTTTATCTTTTTTATTATTATTATCTGTATTATTATTTGTTATTATTGTGAATTAATCTATCGTGATGAATTGTGATTAATTCACTACTTTTCATATTTTTTGTGTGTTTAATTTCGACTAGTGAAGTAAAAAGCACAATATTTGCCTCTTAATGTAGAAGGAGAAGAATGAAATGTAAATACTTGAGTAAATGTACTCAGTTACTTTCCACCTCTGTGTGATAAATTAAATTAATTAAAGTGTTTGTTGGTGAACTAACATGAATCTTCTCCTCTGAAGTATCCGATGAGGCGGATATCTTCCTCCATCCTCTCGAAGGCTCTCAGCTCCATGGCGTTGTTGATCATCTCCACCGGGTCCTCCAGCACCTGTAGGGGGCAGCAGAGCAGGAGAGGGAGGGTTCTGCTGTCACAAAAGGTTCAACGGGTTCTTAAAGAGGAACTGAGACCACAAACACCTTTTATTCTGCTGAAAACCAACATATTGGGGATTGATTTAGGTCCAAATCTTGCCATTAGAGTGCAAAGTTTTCGAATGTTAGGGTATAAATATGCATAAACACACTTACTGGGGGCCCTAACATAATTAATATTAATTAATATTAAAATACTGCCAGAAGAAAATGAATCCAAATATGTAATTTACATGTTTTCTAATGAGGCTGCAGCTGCTAATTGCTTGAGGATTTTTGTCTCTTAAGGGCTTCCAAAATAACACATGAAAATATATATAAAATAATAATAACAATAATTAATAATAATAATAATAATAATAATAATAAAAAGAAGAAAATAATAATAAAAGTAGCACAGTAATAATAATAATGATAATAATAAATACATTAAATAATGAATGGATTAAATAATAAAAAAGAAAATAATAAAAATAGTATAATAATTATAATATAATAATCCTAATAAAATAATTTTAAAAAGTATAATAATAATAAAGATAAAAATATAATAATAAATTGAAAAAACAGAAAACCATAATTACAATAATAATTCATAATAATATATACATACAATAATAATAATAATAGTCATAGTAATAAAAAAGAAGGAAAAAAGAAGAAGAATCCGAATAAAATAATAAAAAATATAATAATAATAATAATAAAGATAAAAATATAATAATATAATAATAATAATAATAAAAAACAGAAAGTCATACTTAAAATAATAAATATTATTTATAATAATAATAATAATAATAAAAGGGAAAAGAATAATCCTACTAAAATCATTTTAAAAATATCAGAAATATTGCCCCTCACGTCCAGCAGGAACTCCACCAGAGTGTCTGCTGAGAGTTCTCCATCAAACTCGATGACTCGGTCGTCTTTGAACACGTACAGACTGCCGACCTCCTCCAGACCTGATCACAGCACAGATTAATACATGACTGTTAATAAAACACTACAGCATTTATAGTTGGAGTACATTTGTGACTCTTTTGGACGAAGCAAAGTCTCCCACAGGAGAAGACTCTACATGAGATTATGAGATATTAAAGTAAAACCAGATTCAGAGCCTCAGCCTGCAGAGTTCTGCAGCAGAGATCCAGATAAAGAGTCTCACCCAGCTTCCTGGCCACCTTGTTGTCCTTCTGAGCGTCCACCATCCCGAAACCGATGTCTTTGTTCTCCAGGACCTGAGCTGTGAGCTGACAGTCACACACACAAACATCAGTCAGAAATTATTATCATCTCTAGAATATTACAGGACAGGATGTAAAAAAAAAGTCCTTTTAAGGACCCTACGCCTCCAGGAAAAGTACTGAAATATAGATTTAAATTATGGCAAGTAGTTCAATCAGAAAAAACAGCTATTATTATTATTATCTTTGTTATTATTATAATTATTAGTATAATTTTTGTTTTTATTATTATTGCTATTAGTATAGTCATCATTGTTATTTAAAATATGGTTTTCTGTTTTTTAATATTGTTGGTTTTTTCTTTTTCACTTTTCATCATGTTTTTTGTGTTAAATCTCGACTGTAGTGGAGTAAATAGTTCAATATTTACCTCTAAATGTAGTGGAGTAGAAGTATGAAGTTACATACAATGGAAATACTTGAGTAAATGTTACTTTCCACCTCTATGTGTGATAAATTAGAGTGCATGTAGTACATGCAATAAATATTTAATAATATTAACAGTAGAAACAATATGCACAAATATGAAGTTTATTAAATGAAGGAAGGAGCTGTGCAAATGCAAAAGTTTTCAAGTTAAAATTTTTTATATTTGCACTGTGCAGATAATGGCATATGTCTGTGCATTATGTTAATGTAATATATAGACTCTTAGGTGGAGGGGGAGGAAATAAACTGGGTGAGAAAAAAGGTTTTCTGACTTTTTTTCTTGTGAAATGCTGCAAAGTTTGACCTCCTCTGGTCTGTTTTTCTTTTGAATTCTCTACAATATCAAGCTCAACATGAAACTCATGAAGCTATAAGAGCACAGAGAGCTCAGACCTGAAGAAAGTCGGCTCAGATCAGCTCCAAAATATAGACAAAAAATATAAATTTAAATGTAAAAACCTCCTCTGTGGCAGCAATGAGTGACGAGGCTATTACATATTTGGGAAGCAGAGATGTAGTCTGATAAAACTTCCAGTAAATCAAGATTTAAAGCTGCAAAATCCAGGTTAAAGCTGCAGTTTTCACCGTCTGATCCTTAAAAAGACTCTCTGAAATCACCTTGACTCTAAATAAACTCCACGGATCAAAACACCCTCCACTCTGCACCGCACGCTGCTGATCTGAGCCGACTCTGTGTGTGTGTTTCTGTTAGTGTGTGTGTGTTTCTGTTAGTGTGTGTGTGTGTTTCTGTTAGTGTGTGCATGCTAAAAGCCCCCTGTGGAGTTTTCCTGTTGGAGGGAAGCTGTGAGTCAGAACTGCTTTCCTCTCAGCTCTCGAGGAAGAAAAACAGATTTAGAAGAGTAACGCTGTTTCTGTTCCTGTGCATGAAAGGAGACATTGAGGCGTGCAGCAGTGATCTCTGACAGGATGCAGGAGAACATGCACTTATTTCCATCCTGCAGCCGGATAGTGAGGAGTTTTGGGACGAGCTATAATTAACAGAACGACCTAGAAAAGATCCCTGAACCACAGAGGAGCCACATAATGGGATTAAAACACAGAGAGAGAGAGAGAGAGAGAGAGAGAGAAGGTGGATGTGTGACAGCTGTGAAGCTTTAAGCAGACAGGAGAAGAAGAATGAGGCGTTCAGGGACACTAGATGACTTGTTATGACAGGTTCGAGTCTGCAGGTCTGACCTGCGGAGATCTGAGCTTCTGATTATTGAAAAGTTTTTATGCAACAATCAGATTTTTTAAGATATATGAGGGGGAATTATGCCACAACACATGTTCAATACGTGTGTGTGTGTGTGTGTGTGTGTGTGGCTGCAGACCTGTGTGTGTGTTTTGCTGCAGGCCTGAGTGTGTGTGTGTGTGTGTGTGTGGCTACAGACCTGAATGTGTGTGTGTGTGTGTGTGTGTGTGTGTGTGTGTGTCTGTGTGTGTGTGTGTGTGAGGCTGCAGATCTGAGTGTGTGTGTGTGTGTGTGTGTGTGTGTGTGTGTGTGTGTGGCTGCAGACCTGTGTGTGTGTGTGTGTGTGTGTGTGTGTGTGTGGCTACAGACCTGAGTGTGTGTGTGTGTGTGGCTGCAGACCTGAGTGTGTGTGTGTGTGTGTGTGTGTGTGTGTGTGTATGTGTGTGGCTGCAGACCTGAGTGTGTGTGTGTGTGTGTGTGGCTGCAGACCTGTGTGTGTGTGTGTGTGTGTGTGTGTGTGTGTGTGTGTGTGTGGCTGCAGACCTGAGTGTGTGTGTGTGTGTGTGTGTGTGTGTGTGTGGCTGCAGACCTGAGTGTGTGTGTGTGTGTGTGTGTGGCTGCAGACCTGAGTGTGTGTGTGTGTGTGTGTGTGTGGCTGCAGACCTGAGTGTGTGTTGCTATATATTTAGCACGTTACTAAATGTAATATCTTTTGATTTTGATAGTTAAACAAAATAAAAATAAAATAATATATCAACTTAATTGTAAATAATTATTTTAACAGTCCAGTTTAGAAGTCCTGCAATCAAAACTTACTGAATTTATAGTACAAAATAATCAAAATGTACTTAAAGCATCAAAAGTAAAAGTACTCGTTATGCAGATTGTTTTATATATTCTAAATATATTATTAGATTTTTTTTATTGATGCATTTGTTTAAGCTGTTTTTTGTGTTAAATCTCGTCCTAAAAAGTAACTAAAGCTGTCAGATAAATGAAGTGGAGTAAAAAGTTCAATATTTACCTCTAAAATGTAGTGAAGTAGAAGTATAAAGTTGCATAAAATATAGAAATACTTAAGTAAAGTACAAGTACAAGTCTCTTTTTTTGGGACATTTTGTGCATCTTTTTTTTGTAATTTGCACCTATTTTTAGCTGATTTGTTCCTCTTTACAGTCTATTTATGTTGTTTTTGCTAGTTTGGTGCAACTTTTTTATAATTTACATCTCTTTCTAGTTGTTTTATGTCCCAGAATAGACATTTTGTGTGTAATGATTTTACATAAATCACATGTTTTTATGTTAAATCTCGACCTCAGATAAATGTAGTGGACTAAAAAAGTTCAATTTTTGCCTCTAAATTCAGTGGAATAGAAGTATAAAGTTGCACAAAATGGAAAAACTCAAGTAAAGTTCAAGTAGAAGTAAACGTATAAAGCTGAATTACACCTTTTTACAGCATGCATGAACTTAAATTGCATATTTTTTCTTTATATATCATCACTTTAAGTGTCCTCCTGACCTCCAGCACCAGCTCGGTCATCTGGAACCTCTTCTGCAGGCCTTTGTTGGCGCTCAGCGGCTCGTGGTAGAACAGACACAGCAGATCGAACCTCTTCAGAGCCTTCTTGTAGTTTCTCTCGTGGATGTCCAGCACTCGGTCCTTCCCGTCGAAGTTTGGGAACTCCAGACCTTCTTCAGCGCTGCAGAAGATCACCAGGCGGAGCAGGAGGCCCGACAGCACGGAGAGACACAGCTGCTGCATGATGAGACGCTTTCAGGACACAATAAAGTTCAAAAGAACCCAACAAGATGTGCAGATTCTCTGGCAGATATGAAATATTCTCCTCTGCACCTTTCTCCTGTCTCCTCCTCTCTCCGTCACTCAGTCTCACGGCCCCAGATCTCCCCGGAGAGCCTCTTTTTTTCTCTTTCTTCTCATATGTAATCATGTCCTTGACATGAATTCATAAATGAGCCCAGAGGAACTGTTTCATCAGCCACTTAATCAGCAAATCATCACATTTATTTATTTATTTATTTAACATTTTTGCAAACAACACAGTTGATCTAAAGTGTTTCATGCAGAGAGGAAAACAGAACGAAGGAAACAAATACACTCGTACTGCCTTTATTTGTTGTTTCTGGTTTTTTAATACCATTTTTGTTTACACTCTTTCTTAATATAAGTGTCTCTGAGTACCTTATGAAGCTCTATATGAATTAAATGTATTTTTATAATTATTATAAAGAGAGAAAGCAGTAATAAAATGTATGTATATATAAATAAAATGTCAATGATAATAATAATGATGATGATAAAAATATATAGTAGTATAATAATAATAATATAATAATGATAATAATAATAATAATTCCATTAAGAATGTATGAAATTATTTTTTCTCAATTATTTTTTATTTCTTGAATCTTTACTTCAGGTCCCTGATTTATAAAGCATTTTGTTTCTAAAAACATGATCAATTATTTCTTTTTGGCTATTTTCTGAGTTATGAAACAATAAAACGAGATATCCAAATACATTGTGTGGAAAAAAATAAAATAATATATCAACAAAATAAAATAATGAGTTTGAAGTTTGTTTTATCCAATGTTCAGATTTATGACCTGGAAATATATTCAAATAAGCTCATATTTAGTGTACATTTGCATATATAAACATAACACTTCAAAAAACTGGTAATGCAAAATATATTGCCTTAATGTAAATAACAAACTGGGGAAGTTTCATGGTGATATCTATAAGTTTTCCAATTTTGGGCTCGTCTTCTAAACATTACGGTAATTTGTAAGTGAATTTCAGTGTGCGCATTACCGTAATGACGGAGTCAGACCAGAGCAGCAGATCACAGATCGCCGCTTTGTTCAGACAGCGCTGGAGGATCGAGGGAAACATGGAGCGCGTTTGGCTCTGGAGGCTTTTAACTCTGTTACAACTTTGTGTTTTATGTTTTGTTCCAGCTTCAGGTAATAATACACATTTAAACTATTAACACAACTCATAAAAACCGCATTTAAAAGCGGTATGAGGACGTTGCTGCATTAAGTTTCGCTGTATCTGCTCAACGAAGCTAACTGTGCTAATTCACAGTTTGCATTCATTGTGTTTCTGCAGAAACTTTGCAGAAAACGACTTCTATAAATAGTTATATTTATTAAAGCGGACGGGTGTTTGTGTAGCAGGTTATCTGCAGCTAATCTGCACTAAATGTTCTGTATTTATTCAGTTAAAGTCACTCAGAGTGTTTCTGCTGCAGCTGCATGTTGATTTCATGTGATTTAAAGAAGTGAAATGCAGGATTAAGACACTGAGCTGCTCCTTTATGACCCACTAGCCTTGTTCCACCAACAGGTTAATCACACTCACGACATGTAGCTGAATTAAACCATTAATCCAATTTAAAATGCAGTTTTTACACCATTTTTCTCTCTTGTTTGCAGGCCAGCAGTGGGAGAAGATTAAAGAGAAGATTTCTGATGCTGTGAAGGTTCACACACCCTGCAGCTCCGCCAACTGCAGCTGCCACCTGAGGTGAAAACAAAAAAACCTTCTCCTCTATTATTGTAGCTGAGATTTCTCCAAACTAACAGAGGTTAGATGAATGAGCGAGGCTGTAGCTGGCAGATTTGACTGCTTTTTTCACATGAAAAATCTGCCTTTATTGCATTGTCACAAATATAATATTGCTTGTGCAAATAATAAACTGTGTTTTAAAGAGACTTTGGCCTCTCTGAGATAATCTAGTCCAGATTTGAGCAGTCTAGGTACAGAGGTTTTCCATCCAGATTTGGTCTAAAGTGGCCCACATATGAAAAAAACTGGGATTAAAACTTTAACATCTGCCTTAATGCATTTTTTACAAATAGAATAAAGCATGCACAAATCAGCAGCTGTATTTCAAAGAGTGTTTAGCCTCTCTAAAATCGCCTAGTCCAGATTTGAACAGTATATGTAAAGTGGTTTTCCATATAGTCCTGGTTTGATGTGGTCCACGTATGAAAAAAAGTCGGGAAATCTGCATTTATTGCATTGTCACAAATAGAATATTGCTTGTGCAAATAAGAAACTCTGTTTTAAAGAGACTTTGGCCTCTCTGAGATAATCTAGTCCAGATTTGAGAAGTCTAGGTACAGAGGTTTTCTATCGGGACCTGGTCTAAAATGGCCCACGTATGGAAAAAGCTGGGATAAAAGCAGTAAAATCTGCCTTTATTGCTTTTTCACAAACAGAATAAAGCATGCACAAACCAGGAAATGTGTTTTAAAGAGACTTTAGCCTCTCTAAAATCACCTAGTCAATATTTGAACAGTATATGTAAAGTGGTTTTCCATCTGGACCTGGTCTAATGTGGTCCACGTATGAAAAAAGCCGGTCATAAATCTGCATTTATTGCATTTTCACAAATACAATAAAGCATGCACAAATCAGAAACTGTTTAAAGAGACTTTAGCCTCTTTTTTTTAAATCTAGACCTGGTCTGAAGCGGTCCACATAGGGACAAAGCTGCGATAAAAGCAATAAAATGTCATTTTGACAATTAGAATAAAGCTTTAACAAATCTAAAAAGTGTGTCTCAGACAGCAGGAAGACTCTGTGTAATGTCTAACAGGCTTTCATAACAGTAAGAGGTACAAAAAACAACTTCAGGTTCCCTTAAATTTCCCCTAAATTGCAGAACCTGAAGCCAACTAATTATCCTGCAACAATAAACTTGCTAATATACCTTTATGCATGTTTTATCTAAAGACACTCAGAAACTGTGTGTGCAGCTTCTCTCTGCAGGTTAATTTATTAAATCATTGATTTCATGCTGTGTATTTGTGCCTCAGCGTCCTGCAGGACGACCTGCGTCCCTTTAAAGGGAGAATCTCTGAGGACCTGATGGCTGCGACGGTTCAGAGAGGCGTGGGGACTCACTACCAGGTGATCGGACACAAACTCTACCGGGAACACAACTGCATGTTTCCTGCCAGGTGAGGACACAAAACCACCTGATGCACGCTCTAAATCAGATTTATTTTTACTTTTCTGCAGGAATAACAAGTCTGATGGTTCCAGGAGAGATTATATATCCGGTATTTATGAGTCCAGTGTGTGTGTGTGTGTGTGTGTGTGTGTGTGTGTGTTCCAGGTGCAGCGGCGTGGAGCACTTCATCCTGCAGGTGATTGACAGGTTACCTGACCTGGAGATGGTGGTGAATGTGAGAGATTATCCTCAGGTCCCCAGCTGGGTTCAGCCCACGCTGCCCGTCTTCTCCTTCAGTAAGGTCAGAGTCTCCTCATCAGACACTACAGACACAATATATGTAATTATATGTATAAATATATGCATATATTAGAGGAAGGAATCCCCACGATCCAATTCTATCCTGCTACTTGAGTCACGATACGATATTATTGCGATTTGAAGCATTTTTCAGGTAATTTTTGACATTTTTTCTTGTGATTTTGACAGTTTTTTCTTGTAATTTTGGCTTTTTTTTATTGTGATTTTTAAGTTTTTTCCCGATAATTTTGACATTCTCTCTTGTGATTTTGAGGGTTTTTTATTGACATTTTCTCTTTTGATTTTGCCCTTTTTTTCAGGTAATTTAGACAATTTTTCTTGTCATTTTGAGACTTTTTCAGGTCATTTTTACCTTTTTTTTCTGGTAATTTTGACTTTTTTCTGGTAATTTTGACTTTTTTTCAGGTCATTTTGACTTTTTCTGGTAATTTTGATTTTTTTTCAGGTAATTTTGGTGCTTTTTCTTGTAATTTTGGCGCTTTTTCTTGTAATTTTGACTTTTTTTCATCTAATTTTGAAAAAAAAAATCTGGTAATTTAGACTTTTTTTCTTGTAATTTTATGCTTTTGTAATTGTAATTTTGGCAGTTTTTTCTTGTAAGTTTGACATTTATTTCAGGTCATTTTGACTTTTTTTCTTGTGTGAGTAAATGTGTATTTTTTAGTCTGAAATCACTTGTAGGCTCTGTTTCCTGTCTGATCTGGTGTAAAAGCAGCTTTTTTAAAAACACACACACCCGTTTCTTAGTGCAGTAACTGGTTTTATAACGTGGTTCTGATTGGTTCCTGCAGACGGCCGACTACCAGGACATCATGTATCCCGCCTGGACGTTTTGGGAAGGAGGACCTGCTGTCTGGCCCATTTACCCCACAGGCCTGGGGAGGTGGGACCTGATGAGGGACGACCTGAAAAAGTACAGCGAAACACCTTTATTTCTGTTATTTATTGGCATTAATGTTTAACTGAGTGTCTTCTGCAAACGGTGGATACATATATACTTCTCTTACTTAAAAATATATAAAAATATCTCTTTTTCTAGAGAGACCTGGTCAAGAAGGCAGAATAAAATAAGTACAAGTTATAAACACAGTTGGTACAAACAAGAAAATACAAATACAGACATTTTAAAAGGTTTTAAGCCTTTTTACAATACACTTTTTAGGAATCTGTTGTTTTTAAGTATATATTTTATAGGATAAATGATTTTAGTCATCAGTCATCTGAATCTTAAACTCTGTCTTTTGTTATTGTCCTGATTGAGAGTCCCAGTGAATTGTAATTCTTTATTTTTTATTAATATTTTTAGGCACAGCTTCTGGATTCTGATTCAAGTTTCTAGATTTCCCTTAATTTTACCTATTATTTTCTCCTTTTTTTTGTAATAAAATTGGAAACGAAGACAGAACAATAGAAAAAATAAATAAATGAATAATAATAAAAAATAATAGAGGGAAAATTAAGTCCACAGTCCAGCAAAAACATGCTGGACACAATAGAAAATAATAAATAAAAATAATAATAGAGGGAAAATTAAGTCCACCAAAAACATGATTGACACAAAGGAAAAAAAAAAAAAAAATAGTAAAAAATAATTGAAGGAAAATTAAGTCCACCAAAAACATGCTTCACACAAAAGAAAAATAATAATAATAAATAATAATAGAGGGAAAATTAAGTCACCAAAAACATGCTTGACACAATAGAAAATAATAATAATAAATAATAATAATAGAGGGAAATTAAGTCACCAAAAACATGCTTGACACAATAGAAAATAATAAATAAAAATAATAAAAAATAATAGAGGGAAAATTAAGTCCACCAAAAACATGCTTGACACAATAGAATATATATATAAATAATAATAAAAAATAATAGAGGGAAAATTAAGTCCACAGTCCAGTTGTTATTGTTCTGTTTCTAACATCCGGTGCAGTAAAAAAAAACACACATATTGTGCATTTAAATAATAATATGTTGCAGCCTCAGCCTGTGAAGTTTCTGATTTATTTGTGCCTTATTGTTTTAGGTCTGCAGCTCAGTGGCCGTGGAAGAAGAAAGAGTCCAGAGGATTCTTCAGAGGCTCCAGGTGGGTCCTGACTCTTTAATTAGAGGATAATATACAATAATCCTGATGTTTTTAACGTGTTCCTCAGCTTTAATCTCACCACACCTCCTCCGTCTCTCTGACAGGACCAGTCCGGAGCGGGACCCTCTGGTCCTCCTGTCCAGGGACGCTCCAGATCTGGTGGACGCCGAGTACACCAAGAACCAGGCCTGGAAGTCTGAGAAGGTCAGTGACTCTGAACCTCACAGAGCGAAATCAGAGGAACCTCATAGACTCATATCAGAGATCTATCAGAGTCTTTGTTTGCTTTGTTTATCAGGAGACAAACAGCAGCCGTATGGTTTCTCTTCTCTATTGACTCTATTGACTGTGTGTGTGTGTGTGTGTGTGTGTGTGTGTGTGTGTGTGTGTGTGTGTGTGTGTGTGTGTGTGTGTGTGTGTGTGTGTGTGTGTGTGTGTGTGTGTGTGTGTGTGTGTGTGTTTAGGACACGTTGGGGAGACCTCCGGCTAAAGAGATCCCTCTGGTGGATCACTGCAGATATAAGTGAGCTGAGTTCTGTTTCTAATGTTCTCTGGACACTTTTATGAAGCTCCATTAAAACTTTACGAGCTTCTCTGTCCTCCTCTCGTCCTTCACATATTTATTCTACTCCAAGGCCTGGCTTTAAGGCTTTAAGGCTTTATTTCTTGTCATTTTTACCTTTTTTCTTGTGATTTTGACTTTTCAGGGTTTTTTATGTTATTTTGACTTTTTTTACTTGTAATTTTAGCTTTTTTTTTCAGGTAATATTGACGTTTTTTTTGGAAGGTAATTTAGATTTTTTTTCTTGTGATTTTTTACTTTTCAGGTAATTTTGACATTTTTTTGTGATTTTTACTTTTTTCCCAGGTAATTTTAGCTTTTTTTCCCCAGGTAATTTTTACCTTTTGCAGGTAATTATAATTTTTTGTCTTGTCATTTTGACTTTTTTTGTTCTAATTTTGAAATTTTTTCTTTTGATTTTGAAATTTTTTCTTGTAATTTTAGCTTTTTATTCCAGGTAATTTTGACTTTTTTCTGGTAATTTTTTTCTTGTAATTTTGACTTTTTTTCTGGTAATTTTTATCCTTTCTTCTTATGATTTTTCCTTTTTTTCTTGTAAGTTTGACTTTTTTTGGCTAATTTTGACTTTTTTTCAGTTAATTTTTGACATTTTTTCTTATGATTTTTCCTTTTTTTCTTTTTCGTGTAATTTTGACCCTTTTTTTAGGTAATTTAGACTTTTTTGGGGGGGGTGATTTTTGAATTTTTTTCAGGTAATTTTGACTTTTTTTCTTGTAAACGTTGCCTTTTTTCATGTAATTTTGACTTTTTTTCAGTTAATTTTTGACATCTTTTCTTGTGACTTTGACTGTTTCCTGGTAATTTTGCCTTTTCTTCTTGTACTTTTGTCCCAGTTTTGTCCCTGATGCTCTCTGGACAGATTTATGAAGCTCTATAAAACTTCCTTTATGAGCAGCTTTACGAGCGTCTCTCTGTCCTTCTCTCGTCCTTCAGATATTTATTTAACTTCCGAGGTGTGGCCGCCAGTTTCCGTCTCAAACATCTCTTCCTCTGTGGTTCTCTGGTGTTTCATGTTGGAGATGAGTGGCAGGAGTTCTTCTACCCTCAGCTGAAGCCCTGGGTCCACTACGTCCCCGTAAGACAGGACCTCTCAGACCTCAGGTACCACCAGGACCACTGATCCAGTCTGGAGGGTTCTGGTTTATATTCTCCACCTCAAACTGTCTAACTAATGAGAAATCAATCTGCAGGACATCACCAGCTCTCTGCACATCTTTTATTTTATTATATTCTGACGTGTCTTCACATGTTGTGTCTCCTCAGGGAGCTGCTGCAGTTTGTTAAAGAGAACGATGCCGTCGCAGAGGAGATCGCCACCAGGTAATTAATCTAACTATCTATCCATCTATCCATCTATCTATCTATCTATCTATCTATCTGTCCATCTGTCCATCTGTCCATCTGTCCATCCATCCAGGAATTCGGATGGGACTGACAGAATTTGACACAGGAGAAAAAAAAGACGTAAAATTACTAAAAAAAAGACGTAAAATTACTAAAAAAGATGTCAAATGACTAAAAAAAGACGTAAAATTACAAAAAAAAAGAGGTAAAATGACTATAAATAGATGTAAAATGACCCAGCAACACGTAAAATTACTTTAAAAAAAGTCAAATGACCAAAAAAGACGTAAATGACCTATCTATCTATCTATCCATCTATCCATGGGACTATCAGACTTTGACACAGGAGGAAAAAAAGACGTAAAATGACTAAAAAAGACGTAAAATGACCAAAAAAAAGACGTAAAATTACTAAAAAAAGACGTAAAATGACTAAACAAAAGACGTGAAATGACTCATCAACACGTAAAATTACTAAAAAAAGATGTAAAATGACCCAAAAAAGTCGAATGACCAAAAAAGACGTAAAATTAGGCGTAAATGACCTATATATCCATCCATCCATCCATCCATCCACCCATCCATCCATCCTCAGAAAACGTTATTTCGGTCAATTATTTCTCCTCTTCATAAATACTAATTGGTGTTGTATTATATGTGGTTGTAAAGCCTGATTAGTCACCTTTACAGCGAGGTATCAGCTTGTAAAGATCATGCATTCATGGAACGAGCAACACAGCTAAACGTGTTGGTAGCGCCCTAAAAAAATTAGCCAAACTCCCCTTCAGTATCTCGTTGGTTGTTGTCCGTGCAGCCAGTCTGACTTCCTGTTTCCTGTCAGGGGGAACGAGTTCATCCTGCACCACCTGAGGATGGAAGACGTCTCCTGCTACTGGGAGCGACTCCTCACCGACTTCAGCCGCCTCCTCACCTACAAACCCAAGAAGAGGAGCAGCTACAACCAGATCGTCCAGCGGCCCAGCAGGACGGAGCTATGAGGGGGCGGGGCTTAGCAGCCGGCAGCTGTAGAGAAGGAAAACTGCATCATGAATGTAAAAGTAGCTCGTCTAAAGCTTTATTTCTCACCTCCAGTATTTTAGTCTCATGTTACTGAGTCACACAGTCGTAGCTGTAGGTTAGAGTTGATGCTGCCATACCTCCAGCCACCACTAGGGGGCCAAACGCCAATTATCACTCACCTGCCTCTAAAAAAAACAACTTTTCTTTTCATGGCTGCTCTTTTTTACTCACCAGCAAATCTGTCTGAGCTCTAAAGCTTCACTTCACATATTTTTACACTTTGAAATTCACCTTAATTGTCATGGAAACGGCTGGATGAACAACCCTGGTGATGTCATAGTGATGTCATCAGGGTTATTTCAGGTTAAGATATCCATTTAAAATAAAAATTCAGCCTTTAAAAAATGGGATTATGGAGTTTAAAAACAATAATGCATGGATGGTTTGAAAAAAAAACAGCTTTCTGTCAAATTGCATGATGGGAAATGTAGTATCAAGTGGTTTTGGAGCACTAAATGCTAACAATAAGGCCTCAAATGTATGGAAATAACCGACTATATTGCTAAAAATCAGATTTTTGTAACATTAATCACACCTGGACTGAGCTGCTCACCGATTTTCATTAATATTTCTGCTTCAAACTTGTATTTGAGCATCATTCTGCATATCCTTAAGATAAGTTTGGTGCCTTTGCTGAAGTAAAAACAGAATTTTACCCTTCTGAACACTGCAGCTGAGCACCTAAAACTTTAATTTTTAAATGTGATTTTGACTCTTTACTGCTGCTTAAATATCCACTAATAATAATACAAGTTACTGATCCATGCTGTTACATATTTAATGCAGTTATTTGTTACTGGAGGGCTATTTTTAGCTCTAAAAAAGCTGTAATATGCACCACATTTAATCCTTATTTGCTGTTTCTTTATCTGGAAAATCATCTAAAAGTCCAAATGTTCTGCTGCTCTTCCCTCTACTGGACAACTGAGGGAACTACAGTGTCATAACATCAATGTACTGTTTAATTCACTTGTTTATTGCAATAATTATACCAATGTCTACATTTTTAATAACTTGAAAACACAAGATAGTTATTTGCAGCCAACATCTCTTTCCACACTAAGTGCCAACGTCGAGCAATAATAATTTTAGAGAACATAGTTTGTATTTTGATGTGTAGTTCTAAAAGTTTTTTCACTTTTTACTGTGTCTTGGTGTTAAATGATGTACAGTCGAAGCAGGATAATGTTGGATATGTTGTAGTATTCACATTGTGCTGTCAACAAGCAGGTTTTCACCGATGGGACGTGTATTTTTTTACACTATTAAGAACTGTTAGAGGTGGATCGGACCAAAAAGCTGTGATGTGGAGTGTGAAAATTCAGATTGTTGTCATGACTTGTGCAGCATTTTTGTTTTTATGCCAATAAACTATTTGGTTCCTTACTAAAAACATCATTTTTTTAATGCACTGGTTGATTTTGAGGCTTTGAGATTTTATTTTCTCCCAGAATACTGGAAAGAAAACATCCAAAACAAATATTTCTGTGTATATTTGACTATATTTTGTAGATTTCTCCTAAATTTCTCCCACTCCTGCACAATATTATGTGTTTTTCCAATAAGAATGTATGAAATCTTTAAAGAAAAAAAAGTTTTCTCATAAATCTCAACTTCAGCTCCACTTACAGACACCAAACTGACCAATTTTATTCCTAACTATATTTTTGTACAGAGGGGCTTGTCTATATATATATAGATATATAGATATATAGATATAGATATATAGATATATAGATATATATATCATACATATGCTGATTTTCTTTTTATAACTTTCTTTTTATTGGCTTTTAGAGACATAATGAACAACACAACTTACATAACATAATATATAATATGTAAACATGTATATATATATGTAACTATATATATATATACACAACATATACAAGATATGATATAATATGATATATTGTACTGGCATATATGCATATAAATACTTGACTATACAAGATATACATACAATAGATAATATACTAAGAGAGAGAGGCTATAGAGAGGCAAGAATATTGTATAAATATGAAAAATGTGCATATCTTAACGTAACATTTCAGTAAATTTGTACTGCAAAAATTATTGTCTTGATATATTTATATTATATATATATATATTATCTATTTTTTATTCACCAGTAAACATATATAATATATATAATATTATTTATAATATTTATATTTATATTATAAATAATATTAAATATTTCAGGTGCAGTGTCAGTCCTCCACCGTCGGGGGGCGCTGTGGTCTACAGGCTGGTGTCGCTGCCGACGTCACCGAGGTCAGAGTTCACAACCCAGGCCGGTTGTCGGAAAGTCACCGCTACAACAACAAAAAGGACAATAATTAATAAAATAAACATGGACAATAACTACAAATAATCTCCACAAACAGGGACAGCCTCTCTTCATAAAACTGACTTTTAATAGTGGAGATATTCAGCGCTGTTTGCTGGTAAGTCTCTATTTTATATCACTAACATGACAGAAGCTACATGCTAACATGTGCGATTCCATTATCGGACAGAGGCGAAAAATTAATATTTCTGTGTTTTTTAAGACGATAAAAATAATCTAAACACACGATTTAAATGTATATTTATGGGTTGTTATAATGTTAGGAGGTTTGGTGTTTTTGTCAAGTTGTAAGTTGTCAAACAGACCAAAAACAGATGAACAACATCAAGGTGATTAAAGGAGAAATCAGCAGGTGAGCTGGTTGTGTGGGACACATTTTAGGGTATAAACCGAGTTACAGATGACTTTTTTAATAAGTAAGTTGTCGTTTTGGTAAATTAGTTCATTAGAAATGTATGTTGTTAGATGACATATGTGCATTTCAAGTTAAACTAGTTCAAATGCTGTCAGAAAAGATGAAAGTTTGCTCACTAAGCAGCAGATACAAACACTAAATGTTGTTTATTTTAAAATTATACGAAAGAAAATCGATTTTTTTTTTACAAAAAATAAATAATGAATCTAAACCATTAAGTATCCCAGTGGGTCATTATACACAAAAACAAAGGTTATCACTAAGTTGAAGTAGACATTATTAATGTTTTAACCCTTAAAAAAACTTGGGACGTAGTTTAAAATGTAAATAAAAACAGAATACATTAAATTGAAAGGGTATATTTACAAAATGATCACTTTGAACATGAAATATATTGTCTTGGCACAGTTTTTAATTGAATATATATGTCCCTAAGCATTAGCAAATTATTGCAAATTATCTGTTTTATTTACATTTCTAGACAAAGTCCCATGTTTTTAATCTAAGTCCAGCTATTCTGGTCATACTTTGATTTCTGAAAATGGACTGTTGCATCACATTTTTAGAGCTGGAAGCAATAATATTGGTGTCTGTATATAATTAGACATAATATCCATCAGTTTTCTGTTAATTTACTTTTTCCACTAATTGGATTGGATGTTATCACTCCAAAAAAAGTTTGGGAGGCTTTATAAAAACAGAATTCATTAAATTGAGTGTATCTTTAAATTAACAAAAGTTTGTCACTATTATACAATAAATAAATTGTTTTTGTACAGTTAATTGAATATATATCCCAAAGCAAATTATCAAAAAGCAAATTATTTAAAATGATCAGTATCTGTTTTATTACATTTTTAGAAGATGTCCCATATTTTTTTTAATGTAAATCCAATTTTTTGTTCATACTGGGACTTGTTAAAAATGTTTTCTGAATATAGTCTATAACATCACATTGGACAAAAATATAAAACAATCAGAATTAGACACAATATTCATCAGATTTCTGTTAATAATTTAACTTTTTTGGGACTACATCATATCTTTAAGACACAACTAATGATATGTTTAAATAAAAATAGATCATATAGACATTTTTCAAATCATTAAAACTTTCCCTTTTATAACCACAACAGATTATGAATCCTATATTAATTTCTTCAGTCTGAATATTTTACAGTTCCTTGTAGTGTTTGTTTTGACTCTGGAGCAGCCAGCAGTAAATCCAACTTCTTTATTCATACTGTGACTTGTCGAAATGTTCTCTGAAAATGAACATTAGACAAAAATATAAAACAATCAGAATTAGACACAATATTCATCCGTTTTCTGCTAATAATATAACATTTTTTGGACAAAATTACATCCTCATGGCACAACTAATGATATGTTTGAATAAAAATAGATTATATAGACGTTTGTCTTGCCTAAAAAGATTAAAACTCTAATATTAATTTCCTGAGTGTGAATATTTTAAAGTTCCTCGTAGTGTTTGTTTTGACTGTGGAGCAGCCAGCAGAGCCGGCTCCGAGGACCTGAGGGTCCCAGCGGTGCATTGAAACATCAACGAGTCGTTCTGAAGCGACTAAAGCAACATTTCCCCAGAAGAAGAGCTAGTGTGTTCAGTGTGTTGTGATCTACTGCAACACTTAACAGCTGCTGAGTGTTTGAGACAGCCGAGCCAGGACTTTATGAGCCTTCAGGCTGTTTGTTGTGAGGACTGTAACATCCGACCCTCGGCCATGTGTTCTGCCTCTGTCTGCAGCCTGATGCCAGCTGAAGCGTGATGCATCCAGAGCAGAGAGGAAGAGGAGGAGGAGGAGGAGGAGGAGGAGGAGGAACAGATTCGGGGCCTGAGGGCGTCCTGAGCACCGGCCTCCTGCAGGGCCTCCTCCACAGAGCCAGGCCTCCCTCCTTCTGCCTCCTGCTCCCCAGGGTCCATGCAGCTGATGTGGCTGCTGCCCAGATGCCCTCCTCCTCCTCTTCCTCCTCCTCCTCCTCCTCCTCCTCCTCCTCCTCCACCAGTCCTGCTCCTGCTCCCGTCTCCCTGCCAAGCAACATCGGCAAGCCAGACTTCCCAGACTCAGGATGGGACCGGATCAAGGACCTCTTCGACAGAGAGTTGGTGTTCCTGTTACTTTTCTTCTTCTTTCACTTTATAACTTTCCTCTCTTTAACCCTTTAGGGCTGCTTCACATTACACATTCACACTCGTACCACTTAGCGCTCTTTAACCCTTAATAGGACACTCATTGATATACTTGCAAATTCCAAATTTCAACCCTAGAGAATATTGGAGGATATTACATACTGCCAGAATGTGTAAAAAAAATAATAATAATAATACAAAAGTAATGTTTTGAGAAAAAAGTTTACGAGATTAAAGTGTCAAATCTACGAGAAAAAAATGCGCAAATTTATGAGATTTAAAGTGGTGAATCTGGGAGAAAAAAGTAGCTTTTTCCCCACTGTTTTTCTTGTAAATCTGCAACTTTTTTCGCGCAGATTTGCCACTTTAAATCTCTTAAATCTGCAACTTTTTTTCTCGTAGATTTGCCACTTTAATCTAGTAAATTTGCAACTTTTTTCTCGAAATATTACCTGAAGTTACCAAATATTATTATATATTATTATTATTATTATTATTTGCCTGATAAAGCAAGCTATAAAAATATTATACATTGTGATATTCTACTTTCATTGTACTGATTTTCCCCCTACATCTGACCTAATTATTGATATCAAATACTAATTGATTTATAGAATATTTTAACCCTTCATATGCCAGGTTTCTGTCATGATGCCACCATTTTTATAGACCTCGCTCCTGTTTTGTTATGAGGGACACAATATGACCATAAAAAGAAACAAAATGACAAAAAAAGACACAAATTGACCATAAAAAGACACAAAATTACAAGAAAGACACAAATTGACCACAAAAAGACACAAAATGGCCATTAAGTGACACAAAATTACAAAAAAAGAGACAAATTGACTATAATAATACACAAATTGACCACAAAATGACAAAAAAGACACAAATTGACTATAATAATACACAAATTGACCACAAAATGACAAAAAAGACACAAATTGACTATAATAATACACAAATTGACCACAAAATGACAAAAAAGACACAAATTGACCTCAAAAAGACACAAAATGGCCATAAAAAGACACAAAATTACAAAAGAGACACAGATTGACCATGAAAAAAAGACAAAATTACAAAAAAAGACATAAATTGACCACAAAAAGACACAAAATTACAAAAAATGACATAAATTGACTACAAAAAGACACAAATTGACTACAATAATACACAAATGACCACAAAGACACAAAATTGCCAAAAAAAGACACAAAATTACAAAAAGACACAAATTGACTATAATAATACACAAAATGACCACAAAAAGACACAAAATGGCCAAAAAAAATACATGAATTGACCATAAAAAGACACAAAATGACAAAAAAAAGATACAAAATGACCAAAAAAGATGCAATAAGTTATTGTATATAGAAACTCAATATTTGTTTGGGGCTGTTTGACTTGAACTACTAGATTGGACTTTTCCATCATATTAATATGATATAATGTAATGAGATGCAGCTGTAGAAACAAACTACATCTCAGCTCATTATTTAAATCCGTGGGTTTGTTCACACAATAAAACTAAAAATAAAATAAACATAATCAGTTTGCCTGATGGTAGATGTGACTATAATAACTTCTGGATCATGTTAAAGAGCAGTTTTAATGGATTATTAACCTGTGATCTCCCTGCAGAGCGACTCAGAACTACCCTGAGGAGCTGACCAGCGTCTTTAAGAGCGGCGTGGTCGCTGCTATCGCCGGCCTGTTCTACGGCGGCCTGCCGGCAGCTCGCCATGCCAAGCAGCGCTACATCCAGCTGAGCCAGGCGGAGGTCTACACCAGCCGCGTGGACGCTGTGGTCAGTCACTGGGACACTGTGTGGGTGTCATATGTGTAAAATGTTGATTGTGAGTGTTGATTTAGTGTCTTTGTGTGTGAATCAGCGCTCGGCTCATAACGCAGCCATCCGAGGGTTTGTGAGGTACGGCTGGAGGTGGAGCTGGAGGGTGGCCGCCTTTGTCACATTATTCAAGTAAGCAAACATCTTAATATCCACCGATGATTTCACTACGTTTAGAGTTACATTTCAGAGTTTATGACTGGCCGATCAGTCTCTTATATCTGCAATTTGTATCCAAAATAATCTGTTTATTCACTTTTTCTTTCTCTGCTAACTCTAAAACATCCCACTTCTTTGAAACACTGTTAAAAAACAACACTATGTATCAGTTTTATTAGTTTTCTGGTATTGTTTTGCTGTTTATACTGCAATTGTAGATAATATGATGCTAAATATAGAGCTGGAACCATTAAATAGTTGAGTTAATTAGCCCACGAGGCCACTTCTTCGATAATCAATTTACATCTTGCGTCATTTTTCGAGCAAAACTGCCAAACATTTCCTATTTATCTGTGCTTTAGTAAACTGAATACTCAATATAGTTGTTTATTTTGTTTAATCAAGTCTCCAAAAGTCAAATTGAAAGCAGAATTTGCTACTAGAAAGTCGTGATTCTGCAGGAGATTCTCCTCGGTCTTACCACCTTGGGCAGAATTTGCTGCTCAAAAGTCGTTAATTTTTCACAAACATTTCATGCATCATGCTCTCAGAAGCTGTGCAGATGCTTTTATTTTGTAGGAGACGTGCATTTCCTATTTATCTGTGCTTTAGTAAACTGAATACTCAATATAGTTGTTTATTTTGTTTAATCAAGTCTCCAAAAGTCAAATTGAAAGCAGAATTTGCTACTAGAAAGTCGTGATTCTGCAGGATATTCTCCTCATTTTTTATAAATACTCAAATTCAGGCATGCACGAATTTACATTTCCTTGCCTAAAGACACCAAGACAATAATAAACAATATAATTAATATCTGTCCTATTAATATCTGTGTTTTGCAGCTCTGTGAGTACAGGTCTGTCTGTGTACCGAGACAAGAACGCCCTGAGCCACTACGCTGCAGCTGGAGGTGACTCAATCACACATTTCTTCTTCTTTTCTACCTTTTATTTATCCGACTGTTGCTGCGTCACAACTCATGTTAACATCTGGGAGTTATTCTCTATGAATTCATATGTTTCATGTCCAGTTGTTTCTGTCCAAAAAGCATCAAATCTCATCTCTCTGCTGTTTAAATGAAGCCCATAAAATGATAATAAAACACAGAAATTAACCGTGCAGGAAGCTTGTTTTTGTCCCTGAAAAATGTTCATAATAAGTAGTAAAATTTCTGCTGCTGACTTTAATGATCCTGTAACTTAACGAGTTATGAGTGATGGTTTGTGTGTGAGCAGCTGTGACTGGAGGCCTCTTCAGACTGAACCTGGGACTGGGAGGACTGGTGGCGGGGACCATCATCGGAGCCGTGCTCGGGTCAGTTTGGCTTCCACAAGAGTCAGTTTGTATCTGTATTAGCATTAACTGGGATGTTAGTTTTGGCAAAAAATTAAAACAAAATGTTCGTTACTTACCTGAAAACTGAGCAGCGACTCTGTTACAGTTTAAACGTTGAGTAAACTTCCTTTTATACAGGTGCATCTCAATAAATTAGAATATGATAGAAAAGTTTATTCATGTCAGTAATTCAATTAAAAAGTGGAAATAACACATTATATAGATCCATTACACACAGAATGAAACATTTCATGTCTTAATTTATTTAATTACTTCTAATTATAATGATTATGGCTTACATTTAATGAAGACATAAAATTCAGTGTCTCAAAAAAAGAGCAATTTTAAAAAGTGTTTTATTTATATATATAAATAAATGCAGCAATTTTGGTAGCCCCACCCCAAATCATATGATTCTTTATCTTCTATTTTCTTCTAAATGGGGCCATTATTTACACTATTAACATCTGTTTACTAGTGATTGAGATCATAGTGTTATAAAAAACATTTCTGAGGTAATAAATCAAGTGAGAAGTTTTCTCATTTTGTATTGA
The DNA here is from genome assembly GCF_030273125.1 of Centropristis striata. Taxonomy (NCBI): domain Eukaryota; kingdom Metazoa; phylum Chordata; class Actinopteri; order Perciformes; family Serranidae; genus Centropristis; species Centropristis striata. The sequence continues at coordinate 2,046,918 of NC_081540.1, read as the reverse complement.
AATGAATGGACCAAAATGCTTCTGCAGCTGCCGTCAGCGCCCCCAGCTGGAATTTTGTCTGCCTAAACATGCTTGAAACAACCCAAATATATTCTGTTAATACATATGCATACATAATGTGGCTAGAAATTACAGTGAAACATCATTATAACATTATGGGCTGTCTAAAAATGACCCCCTCAAAAAAAAACATACCAATCATCATGTTATTATCATAAATTGTCAAATTTTAAAATGCCCAATAATGCCCCAATTACAGTCTCTTAATACAGATTATACGATAATATGTACAAAAAAGTCATACTATAGTATGTTTTTTGTCAAAAATAGTCAAATTTTTAAACGGCCCGAAACTTTTTAATCTTCAATTTTATTCTAAATTAACTATTAACATCAAATTGTCTTGAAGAAGATTTTTTTTACTATTTTTTTACTGATTGAGACCATAGTGTTGTCCTAAAAAAAACATTTGAGGTAATAAATCAAGTGAGAAGTTTTCTCATTTTGTATTGAAATGAATGGACCAAAATGCTTCTGCAGCCGCCCCCTTCGCCCCCTGCTGGAATTTCAGTAGAATGCAGCTTAAGGTTGCCTAGTTTGCCTCACTGCTCAGACCCAACGGAGGTTGCCGCTCACACCCGGAGGTTGCCACTCACACTCGGAGGTTGCCGAAATGCAACCTCACACCCGGAGGTTGCCGCTCACACCCAACGGAGGTTGCCGCTCACACCCAACGGAGGTTGCCGCTCACACCCAACGGAGGTTGCCGCTCAGACCCAACGGAGGTTGCCGCTCAGTTCGTGTCCGTAGATCTCCGTCGACATCAGATCTGCTCTCAGAAGCTGCTCGGATGCTTTTATTTTGTAGGAGACTATGGAGTATTTGCCGTGTGTGTGTCCATGTTGGTGCCCGTGGAGCAGCGAGCGCTCTGGCAGCCAGCTGCGGCCCTCCCAGCTCCCCTCTGTCGCCCAGCTGGACCTCCTCCACCCCCTCCACCTCCTCCTCCTCCTCCTCCAACTGTGTTCTGGGTGCCAGAGGGACTCATGTGGGCTGCAGAGGGACTCGTGTTCTGGGTCCGAGAGCAAGGAGGCAGGCCAAGGCAGCAGCTGGCCCTCTCCGTTTATACCCTCTGTGTTATTCCAGCCTCTCATCTCCATCTAGCATGCTCTGATCTGGACTTATGCTCCCTCCCTCCACCTCCTCTCATCTCCTCCTCTCCTCTCTCCTCTCTGTCCCACTTTCCTCCTTCCTCTGGCCACTTCCAGCCCGTCCTCCCCGAGCCAGCAGCAGATCTGAGTGTGATTGTGTAATGGAGATGGAGTGTGAGGTGTGTGATGGTGTAGCAGACTGGAGGGGCTGGTTTGGAGCGTGTTGGCTCCTCTTCCTCCTCCTCCTCCTCCTCCTCCTCCTCCTCCTCCTCCTCTCTGCTCTGTCTGCCTGAGTGACCAGCCACCTGGAGCGTTTGATGTGTGCAAACAGGCCGGGGCGCTGCCAGGTGCAGTCGGGGGGCAGAAGGAGGCGAAATGAAATGAAAGCAGGCGTCTAATCGGGAAGCACATCACGCTCTAGATGTCGCCCCCAGAATCCTCCTCCTGCTGTCTGGGAACGTGAACGGGGAAGTTTGACTGGAAGCTTTGGGTGGCGAACACAACAATCCGCCCACAGTACCAGTGGAAAAATAGTCATGTTTTAAAATGACCTGAAATGCCCCAATTATAGTCTGTTAATACATATAATTGTATAACCCAGGGGTCTCAAACTCTAATTACCTGGGGGCCGCTGGAGGCAGTATCAAAATGACAAAAAAAAGACACAAATTTACTGGAAAAAAAGACACAAAATGACCAAAAAAAAGAAACAAAATGACCAAAAAAGACACAAAATTACGAAAAAGACACAAAATTACAGAAAAAAACTAAATTACTAAAAAAAATACACAAAATTACCACAAAAAGACACAAAATGATAAAAAAAAATACACAAAATTACAAAAAAAACACCATATTTTGAGATGGTTAAAATCCCTAAAAATGATAAAAAAAATTGTCCAATTATAGTCTGAAACTTTTAAAAATAAAAACATATTTTTGATCAAAAATTAAAAAAAAAACTATACTATAGCATGTCGATTAGTCATAAATTGTCAAATTTTTAAATGCCTAAAATGCGCCCAAATGCCCAAACTATAGTCTGTTAATACATATTATCATATAATCTGTATATAAAAAGTCATACTGTAGTATGTTGATTTTTGTCAAAAATGGTCAATTTTTAAAATTTTAAAATCCCTAAAAATGCTAAATATTGCCCAATTATAATCTGTTGATGCATATTAAAGCGTAATGTGGCCAGAAAATAACAAAAAACACTATATTTTGAGATGTCAATAAAGTCTAATTTCTGTTTTGTGTCGTGTGTGTCTGATGAAAGTTTACTCTTGTTATAATAAATGTTTTTATATTTCTAATAAGACGTTTTCTGCTCAGGTTTCCGACTGGTTTTCTGATCGTCAGCATGCAGTCGATGACGGGAGAAACGGCCCGAGAGCGACGGAGGAGAGAGCGCAGCGAATTCTACCAGCTCCGACTCACAGAGTGGTGAGAAAAGGAGATTTTACTGACCTTATTTTATGCATTTATGCATTTAGATGTGATTGTTCAGGTCACAAACTGATCATGCATGCTCCCTTTCTCTGCAGAATTTAAGTGAAAACAGTGAAAATGTAACATTTCCCACAGAATGCAAGCCACTAAAGTTTTTAAAAACACATTTCATAGTATTTTAATTGAACTCTCCCACAATTTTTCCGCTGTAGGCAGTATCAAAGTGACCAAAAAAGGACAAAATGACAGAAAAAAAGACACAAAATGACAGAAAAAAACTAAATTACTTAAAAAAAGACACAAAATGACCAAAAAAAGACACAAAATTACTTAAAAAAGACACAAAATGACCCAAAAAAGACACAAAATGACAGAAAAAAACCTAAATTACTTAAAAAAGACACAAAATGACCAAAAAAAGACACAAAACTACTTTTACAAAAAAGACACAAAATGACAGAAAAAAAACTAAATTACTTAAAAAAGACACAAAATGATCAAAATATACACAGAATTACCAAAAAAAGACACAAAATGACCCAAAAAAGACACAAAATGACTGAAAAAAAGACACAAAATGACAGAAAAAAACTAAATAACTTAAAAAAGACACAAAATTACTGAAAAAAAGACACAATGACCAAAAAAAGACACAAAATTACTAAAAAAAGACATTAGACATTGAAAACAGTGAAAATGTAACATTTCCCACAGAATGCAAGCGACTAACGCTTTTAAAATCACATTTCATAGTATTTTCATTGAACTCTGCCACAATTTTTGGTTCAATTCAGTTATTTTATGCATTTTTGCAGGATATTTACGATGCAAAACCTGTAAATTTTCTCCAGGGCGGCTCGTCTGAATCTGACCGACGAGCTGATTGGAGATCTGAACGTCAGCGCTGCAGCAGGAGGAGCCAGTCAGGACATGAAGAGGATCCAGGAGCTGCTGGACCAGGACCAGAACCAGGAACAGAACCAGAACCAGAACCAGGACTCCCAGTAACAGACTGGCTGCAGGTGGGACTTGACACACCTGGAGGAGAAGTTCTTCAGCTCCTCTGGACTCCTCACAGCTTCTCTCTACATGAAGAATCTGCTTTACGTCACATTAAAAGACTCTGTTGCTCCTGTTTCTGTCTTTCTGAGGACTTTGGGACAGAATCATGTATTTGTTTCAATGTGAAAATCTTAATTTAACCTGTTTGTTTTTTTTAAGATACTGTAAGAGCAGCATTTAGATGTGATTGTCCAGGTCATAAACAGATCATGCATGCTCCCTTTCTCTGCAGAATTTTACGTGGAAACAGTGAAAATGTAACATTTCCCACAGAATGCAAGCCACTAAAGCTTTTAAAAACACATTTCATAGTATTTTAATAGAACTCTCCCACAATTTTTGGTTCAATTCAGCTTCTGGAATAGTTAAAAACTATATCATATTGGCTTCCTCTCACTAATTACACTGTTATAAAGATTAAAAAGCTTTAATTGGACCTACTGTGGGGCTCATATTAATGGTGGATTGAATGTGAAAAAGTGCTGACAGATGCAACGAATGAGATGTAAAATCACAACGTTTCCTAATAAAACATCTGAAACTTGAAGAAACAAATTGTGTCCTCTATTGATACTCTCAGATCAAATAAGCTTGAAGAAATGGTTTGTTTTTAAGTTTCAATTCTTCAATTTGAATCCAAAATTAGAAAAAAAAGAGGCAGTTTTTGTCAAAAAAAATGCCAAATGATAATCATATTAGAGCATTATGTGGCCAGAAATGACAAAAAATACCATATGTTGAAATGTCCAAAATTTGATTAACTTGTGATTAAAGTGTCCTGAAACTTTCAAATTTGTCTTATTATCTTCTATTGATACATGTAGTAGTATATTTTCTCCAGAAATTACAGAAAAACGCCACATTATGGGATGTCCAAACACTGAAAAAAGTTACTATAGCATGTCAAAAATAGTCAAATTTTAAAATCCCTAAAAATGCTTAAAATGGCCCCTATTTAGTCCGTTGATACATATTAGAGCATAATATGGCCAGAAATTACCTCCTAAACTAACTGAATTTCTCCCTGGGGATGAATAAAGTAATATTTGATTTGATTAAAAAAAGGTCAAACTATATAGTATGTTGATTTTTGTCAAAAAAATTCAAATTTTTAATGCCCTTAAATTTTAAAATGATCTTATTATAGTCTGTTGATACATGTATTAGAGTGGCTTTTGCAGAAATAACAAAAAAACACCATATTTTGAGATGTCCAAAATTTGAAACGAAGTCATACTATATAGCAAAAGAAATCTAATTTTAAAATGCCTAAAAATGCTAAAAAAATGTCCAATTACAGTCTGTTGATACATATTAGACCATAATATGGCCAGAAATGACAGAAAACACCATATTTTGAGATGTCCAAAAATTTCCTCCTCAAAAAAAAGTCATACTATAGCATGTCGAAATGTTTTGGGAAAAAGTCCTAAAAATTTTAAATGCCCCGATACTCTCAAAATTGTCTTATTATAGTCTGTCGATACATGTAGTAGGGTGTTTTTTTCCAGAAATGACAGAAAAAAACATATTATGAGATTTGAAAAAAATGGGGGAAAAAGTCATACTATAGCATGTCGATTTTTGTCAAAAAAGCAAAAAAGGTCAAATTTTAAATGCATAAAAACTGGCCCAATTATAATCTGTTGATGCATTTATTAGTATAGATTTTCAATAAATGACAGAAAAACACCATATTATGAGATGTCCAAAATTTGAAAAGGAAAAAAAAAATCATACTATAGCATGTCGAAATTTTTTGGGAAAATTTTCAAACGGCAAAAAAAAGACACAAAATTTCCAAAAAAAGACATTAAAGTTGAAAACAGTGAAAATGTAACATTTCCCACAGAATGCAAGCGACTTACGCTTTTAAAAACACATTTCATAGTATTTTAATTGAACTCTCCCACAATTTTTCCACTGGAGGCAGTATCAAAATGACCAAAAAGGACACAAAATTACTGAAAAAAAGACACAAAATGACCAAAATATACACAGAATTACCAAAAAGGACACAAAATGACCCCAAAAAAGACACAAAATTACTAAAATAAAAAATTTAATAAAAATTTTCATACTATAGCATGTTGTTTTGTCATAAATTGTCAAATTGTAAAATGCCTAAAATGTTTAAATAGCCTAATTATAGCCTCAAAATAAGTTCTATAGTTTAATCTGTGCAAATATGAGTTAAAAAAAGCCCTGAAATGCTTCGTTGACACCTTTTTTTTGCAGACAAACAGTAAACGTTGGTTTCCATCCATCATAAATCAGCTTCTTTCTTCCCTCGTCTGTTTTTTCTGTGCTGAGCTCTCAAACTTTGCCTCTCGGGCTTTTTACAGCAACTAGGTCACAGATCGCGGCGGCGGGCGGCGCCCTGCTGTAAACAAGATGTGACACAGCAGCAGCTGAGGCTCTGCAGCTGGACCAGACGAGAGCTGCACAGGTAGAAACCACAGAAATCATTTTATTAGTCAAATGTTCCGGAAAATGGCTCCAGTTCACACCTTTCCTCTCAGAACCACTGACAGATATTATCAGCTGTATCGGCCAGTCAGTCAGAATATTTTTTATTTCACATACAAGGAATTTTTAGTGGTGCATTGGTGCAAAAGTACTAAATATAAATAAAATAATAATAATAATAATAATAATAAATAACTAACAAGTGCTTAGAGTAAAAAAACAGCAGCATAGATAGAAAATATGAATAGAACATGCAAAGAAAATTACAAAACATAAGAAAATTGTATGTTATAATAAAATTATCAATTATATTTTACATTTATATTTAATGCAGAAAATGCATGATTTAGAATAGTGTTTGCTCTTATTTTTATTTTTATTTTTTTAATAGTAATTTAGCTGTTTATTTTATACCTTATTTTCTCAGTTATCATTTTTTTGTTGATTTTTTTATATAATAAATATATAAAGCAGAAAATGCATGGTTTAAAACTAGTGTTTACTGTTGTTTTTTAATATTTTTTAATATATAATATTCATTTCAATAATGCAGAAATGCATGTTTGTAAAAATAGTATTTGCTCTTATTTTTTTTAATTGTCAGTAATTTAGCTGTTTATTTTATTCCTTTTTTATTCCTTATTTATAGAACTTTTTTTACACAATATTTAATGCAGAAAATGCATGATTTAGAATCGTGTTTGCTCTTATTTTTACTTTTTTCAATAGTAATTTAGCTGTTTATTTTATACCTTATTTTCTCAGTTATCATTTTTTTGTTGATTTTTTTATATAATAAATATATAAAGCAGAAAATGCATGGTTTAAAACTAGTGTTTGCTGTTGTTTTTTATTTATTTATTTTTTAATATAAAATGTTTGCTCTTATTTTTTGTAATTTTTTTAATAGTCGATAATTGACTGAAACTGGACAGTAATGATGTTTATTTAGCTGTTTATTTTATTCTTTATTTTCTCAGTTAACATTTATAGAATTGGCTGTTTGTATAATGTGTAATTATTGTTAAATATGATTACATTTTTTTTTTTTATTTTATGTTAGAGAATGTAGCTCTCTGGGTATATTTGCAGATTGGTAAAAAAAAAAATTGCTGCACAATCCACATTTCTATAACAGTTATCGATTAATTTTCCCTCTAAAATCAGCAATCTGTTTTTTTAAAACTCCATATCGGACACTTCCACATTCCCAATGCAGAGATTTAGGGTTTTTATTATTAAAACATTCTAGGCAAATGCTTTATAAAATGTTAAAATGTTTTGACCTGTTTACCTTCTCTGGCAGCTTATAAAAGTTTATGAATCGTCTCCAAACGAGAGGAAAAAGAATGATGTTTATATCTGGACTCTCAGCTCCCTCTACTGGTGGAACACAATATCTACATGATGCTGCATGACAGAATAAAATATTACAAGTTGTTTCCCGAGTCTCTTATTTTAAAAATCTCCTCCAGTCTTATTGAGCGAAATATACACAAATCAGAATTTATTTTTATGGTTTTCACATACAAAGACTTTGCTGTGGTGGATTGGTACATAAGAACAAACTACTGAATATAAATACAAAAAACAGCAGCTTCAATAGAAAATATGAAGCCTATAAAAAGAGTCAACATAGTAGAATTTCCAATAAGGATTTTATGGCCGTATTATGGGTCACAGTTTATTTAATTTACTAGAAAACTCAGGTTGAGTTTCTGTCACATACAGCTGAAAAATAACAACAAATTTAATTAAAAACATATTTTGAAATGCCCAAATTTTGAAAAAAAGTCATACTATAGCATGTCAATTTTTGTCAAAAATGATCAGATTTTAAAATACCTAAAAATTATTTTTTTTTTTAAATTGGTGTTATTATGGTCTGTTGATACATGTGATAGGGTGGTTTTTCTAGAAATCACAAAAAAACACCATATTTTGAGATGTCCAAAATTTGAAATTTGAAAAAAAAAGTCATACTATAGCATGTCAATTTTTGTCAAAAATGGTCCAATCAAAAATGCTAAATGCTAAAAATGGTCTTATTATAGGCTGGTGATACATGCTGGTAGTATATATTTTTTTCCAGAAATAACAGACAAACACCATATTTGGAGATGTCCAAACTTTGAAATTTGTAAAAAAAAATTAATAAAAAAAAGTCAAGAAATGAAAGAAAAACAACATATTTTGAGATCTCACAATTTGTAAATGAAGCCAATGTGCTTTAAGTGTATTCTCTCTCGTGGCCAGCAGGGGGAGACACAACAAGCTCATTTTACTGTTGACTTCCATACAAACTGACATTCTCATCAGGAGTTTATGATCTCAATCATAATTTTTAGGCTTTTTTAATACAGCAGGATGTTCATTTGATAAATTGTCACTTCAGACCTTTTCCTGTTCATCCTGAGATTCGAACCAGCGACCTTCTGGTTACAAGCCCATTTCTTGCAGCTTGCATTTTACCCAAAGGCCACAAGAGGGCACTATTACTGCTGCAAAAACTGTCTGAAGTCCAACTTTTCTGGCTCCATACTTTACTTCCTCTGGTGTAGAGGAAAAGTCAAGGGTCCTGAACCTTAAGGTCACAGGTTTGAATCCAGCATTCATCTTTGAAAAACATCAGTTTCTCTACCATCTCTATGTTGAATCTAACAACCAAATATTTAATATTTCCAGCTGTATGAACCTGTTTCAGTAAGAGAGGTTGGTCTAGAGGAAGAGTTACAGCACCAGGTTCAGAAGGTTGTAGGTTCAAATCCAGCATGAGACATTTTCAATCAAACAACCAAATGTTTAATATTTCTAACTGCATGATTCTGTGTCAAAAAGAGAGAAAGTTGTCCAGAGTTTCCTTTGGTCTAGTGGAAAAGTTCCAGTATGTGGTTCAGAAGGTTCTGGGTTCAAATCCAGTTTGAAAACTTTTTTTCAGTTTGTCCTCTTGAGACTTCCTGCTGCATTCATGACAACAAGTTAGAAACAGCTCAGTTTCCTTCCTGTGTTCTTCTGGAGTAGTGGACATGTCAAGGATCCTGCACCTGAAGGTTGTTGGTTTGAATCCAGTCTGCTCAGTTTTTAGTCATCTCAACTACCATGCAGCTCGTTAAGGTTCCGAATTAACTCATGAATAAATGAATAAAATTCAAAGTTGCATTTATGTAGATAGAGACAATTTTTAAAATGAAAAATAAACGGCACGAAAGTTCTGCTGAGTGTTTGGACCAAAAGTTGTTTTATTTGTAATTCTTCTTTAATTAAATGTCTCCTTTACTTATCAATCATTAAATAAATTAATTAACATAAGGAAGCAGGAGTTTGATGCCAGTGTGTGAAAGTGGAGGCAGAGAGTCTGAATACAGATTTGTATTCTTGCAGTCGTCCAGCAGAAGGCGCTGTCCCTCCTTTTGTCTCTTTCACAGGATGAATAAAACTATGAATGCATGAATAAAAGAGAAATGATTGATGAAGCTGTTGGATCTTCCAGCTGACGGCAGTGAGCCATGGGTTGGTCCAACCTGCTGACTCGTCCTCTGGATCAGACGCCTGCAGGAACAACACACATTTACAAATAAACTTCATCATTATGAACAAAAGACATGAAGACTGCTGAGTGTTTGTCTGGATAAACTTCCTGCTGAATCCATCAGAATAAACTAGACGAGAAGTAAATGTGCCTGACAGCCTCAATTTATCATTAAAAAGACATAAAGAATAGAGGATCATTGATTTGTGACTTTTTTCAAAGATCTTTGATAATATAAAAAACTACAAATACAAAGATCGTCTATTCTTTATGTCTTTTTAAGACACGTTTTATATGTTTGTATAAGACGTCACAAATCAAAGATCCTCTATTCTGTACGTCTTTTTCGCCAATTTCTCATTAAAACGACATCTTAGAATTAAGGATCTTTGATTTGTGATTTTTTTTTCAAAGATCTTTTAAAGAACTACAAATACAAAGATCATCTATTCTAAGATGTCTTTTTAATGAGAAATTGAGGCTGTCAGGCACATACACACACACACACACACACACACACACACACACACACATATAAATATCATCTCTATGATGGATATAAACTAGAGGAAAACTGTGACACAAAATTGTGAACGTTTTCAATCAATCAACCAAATGTTTAATATTTCTAACTGCATGATTCTGTGTCAAAAAAAAAACAGAAATCCAGTGTCTCCTCTGTGGTCTTGTGGAAAAGTTCCAGTCCATAATGCTGCAGGTCCTGGGTTCAATTCCAGCATAAATCCTTTTTTTTTTTTCAGTTTGTCCTCTTGAGACTTCCTGCTGCATTCATGACAACAAGTTAGGAACAGCACAGTGTCCTTCCTGTGTTCCTCTGGTATAGAGGACATGTCAAGGATCCTGCACCTGAAGGTTGTGTGTTCAAATCCAGCCTAATGCTCCTTTTCTACCCATCCACTTCAATAATTACTGCTGAAACTATATCATTCACTTTCCACCTGCATCTCTGCTGTGGTGTAGTGGTATAGTCACGGGTTCTCAACCTGAAGGATGTTGGTTCCAATCCCACCTGAAACTCTTTTTCTGTTTGTTTGCTTCAATACCTCCCAGTGCAATTAAGACTGTCACCTAGACCAAATGCATTGTTCCACAGTAGTATAGTGGAAATGGCATTGGTTTCCCAATCTGGAGTTTCTTGGATCATATCCCAGCTAAAAATAATTTTCTGTTTGATTGCTTCAAAACCTCCTGGTGCATTCATCAGTTCAACAAGAATATCTTCTTATATCTTCTAATATACTTCCTGTGTTCCTCTGGTGTAGTGGACATGTCAAGGGTCCTGGACCTGAAGGTTCTTGGTTTGAATCCAGTCTCCTCGGTTCTGTTTTAATTTTTTTTATGGATATAAACTGGAAGGAAACTATCTGTGACTTGTGAAAACTTGTGAATTGCAGCAACATGTTTTTGAGACAAGATGTCAAACATTTTTATTTAACCTTTCTGATTACGTCTCACTACAAAACACAATTTCACTTTAAGAGCTTTTGTCCATTGTGGTGAAGGGGAAATGTTGCTGACGCATGGTGTCTAAAGTTTTGGGTTCAAATCCAGCCTGAAACTGATTTGTATTCTTGCAGTCGTCCAGCAGAAGGCGCTGTCCCTCCTTTTGTCTCTTTCACAGGATGAATAAAACTATGAATGCATGAATAAAAGGTAAATGATTGATGAAGCTGTTGGATCTTCCAGCTGACGGCAGTGAGCCATGTGTTGGTCCAACCTGCTGACTCGTCCTCTGGATCAGACGCCTGCAGGAACAACACACATTTACAAATAAACTTGATCATTATGAACAAAAGACATGAAGACTGCTGAGTGTTTGTCTGGATAAACTTCCTGCTGAATCCATCACAATAAACTAGACTAGAAGTAAATGTGCCTGACAGCCTCAATTTATCATTAAAAAGACATAAAGAGTAGAGGATCATTGATTTGTGACTTTTTTCAAAGATCTTTGATAATGTATAAAACTACAAATACAAAGATCGTCTATTCTAAGATGCACATATACATATATATGTATGTATATATATGTATGTATGTATGTATGTATGTATATGTGCCTGACAGCATCAATTTCTCATTAAAAAGACATCTTAGAATAGACGATCTTTGTATTTGTAGTTTTTTATATTATCAAAGATCTTTGAAAAAAGTCACAAATCAAAGATCCTCTATTCTGTACGTCTTTTTCCCCAATTTCTCATTAAAACGACATCTTAGAATTAAGGATCTTTGATTTGTGATTTTTTTTTCAAAGATCTTTTAAAGAACTACAAATACAAAGATCGTCTATTCTAAGATGTCTTTTTAATGAGAAATTGGGGCTGTCAGGCACATATACATATATATATATACATATACATATATTTATATATATATATATATTTCTATCATCTCTATGATGGATATAAACTGGAGGAAAACTGTGACACAAACTTGTGAACGTTTTCAATCAATCAACCAAATGTTTAATATTTCTAGCTGCATGATTCTGTGTCAAAAAAAAAAAAAAAAAAATCCAGAGTCTCCTCTGTGGTCTAGTAGAAAAGTTCCAGTCCATAATGCAGCAGGTTCTGGGTTCAAATCCAGCATAAATCTTTTTTTTTTTCAGTTTGTCCTCTTGAGACTTCCTGTTGGATTCACGACATCAAGTTAGGAACAGCACAGTGTCCTTCCTGTGTTCCTCTGGTGTAGTGGACATGTCAAACAGCCTTTTCTACCCATCCACTTCAATAATTACTTGCTGAAACTATATCATTCACTTTCCACCTGTTACCTGCATCTTTGCTGTGGTGTAGTGGTATAGTCATGGGTTCTCAACCTGAAGAATGTTGGTTCCAATTCCACCTGAAACTCTTTTTCTGTTTGTTTGCTTCGATACCTCCCGGTGCATTCATGAGAACACACTCCACCTCTCATGGTATCTCTGCTGTAACATAAAGAATAAATTATGCTCTATGGAGCAGAAGGCTGTGAGTTCAATGCCCACCTTACATTATTATTTTCAGTTTTACTTCACTACTTTTTGCTGAAAACTATACTTTAAACATTCCTTCTGGTGCCTGCAGTTCTACAGTGGTCTAGTGATTGGGTTTGCAACCCAAAGGTTCCTGGTTCAAATCCCAGCTGAAACTCATTTTCTGTTTGCTTCAATACCTCCGGGTGCATTCATGAGAACACACGCCACCTGTCACAGATTTTGGACATCTCAAAATATGGTGTTTTTCTGTTATTTCTGGAAAAGCCACTCTACTACACGCACCAACAGACTATAATAAGACCATTTTGAGAGTTTCGGGGCATTTAAAATTTTTATGACTTTTTCCCAAAAAATTTCGACATGCTATAGTATGACTTTTTTTTCAAAATTCAAATTTTGGACATTGTAAAATATGGTGTTTTTATGTTATTTCTGGCCACATAATGCTCTAATATGTATCAACAGACTATAATAAGACCATTTTGAGCATTTTTAGGCATTTTAAATTTTGACCATTTTTGACAAAAATCAACATGCTATAGTATGACTTTTTTTCAAATTTTGGACATCTCAAAAAATGGTGTTTTTTATGATTTCAGGAAAAAAAATATTCTACTACATGTATCAACAGACTATAATAAGACAATTTTGAAAGTTTCGGGGCATTTGAAAAATGCATGATTTTTTCCCAAAAAAATTCGACATTAAAATTTTGGACATCTCAAAATATGGTGTTTTTTAACATTTCTGGAAAAGTCACCCTACTACATGTATCAACATAAAATAAAATAAGAACATTTTGAAAGTTTCGGGGCAATTTGTCCAAACTGCTGACCGTCGTCCTCTGGATCAGACGCCTGCAGGAACAAGATACATTGTTGCTTTAAATAAACTTGATAATTATAAACAAAAGGCACAAAGACTGCGTGTTTGTCTAGCTAAACTTCCTGCTGAATTCATCAGAACAAACTACCTGCTGATATTTGGTTTGAATCCAGCCTGGATCTTAATTTTTCTTTCATCTTGATTAAAAAAAATATTATAAAAGTTGCCTCGTGGGAATATGCATGGTGCATTGATCAAAACGTTCTTGGTATGAATCCAGCCTGGTTACATGCACATGGATCTAAACTTTTCTGGCCCCGAGCTCCGCCTCCTCTGGTGTAGAGGAAAAGTCAAAGGTTCTGAATCTAAAGGTCACAGGTTTGAATCCAGCATTGATCTTTGATGTATGTCCATTTCTATCATCTCTATGATGATATTCACAGACTGAAACTTTCTTTTTTCGACTTCATTACTTCGTGCTGAGAGACTACTTTTCACATTCCACCTGCTGCCTGCATCTCCACTATGGTCTAGTGGTAATATTGTTGGGTTTGCAACTCTAAGGTTCTTGGTTCAAGTCCCAGCTGAAACTCTTTTTCTGTCTGTGTGCTTCTATGCCTTCTGGTGCATTCATGAGAACACACGCCACCTAGCAATGTATCTCTGCTGTAGTGTAGAGGATAAACTCTGCTCTAGAGAGCAGAAGGCTATGAGTTCAATCCCCACCTTACACTATTATTTTCAGTTTGACTTCACTACTTTCTGCTGACAGACTACTTTACATTCCACCTGCTGTTGCATATCCACTGTGGTCTAGTGGTAATATCGTTGGGTTTGCAATCCAAAGGTTCTTGGTTCAAGTCCCAGCTGAAACTCTTTTTCTGTTTGTGTGCTTCTATACCTTCTGGTGCAGTCATCATAACACACGCCACCTGTCACTGTATCTCTGCTGTAGCATAGAGGATAAACGCTGCTACAGAGAGCAGAAGGTTGTGAGTTCAATCCCCTCCTGAAACTATTATTTATCAGTTTGTCCTCTGAAATGAAGCACTAATAGGAGTAAACGACAAATATAACCCTCGGAGCCACAGCTCAATGGATAACACATGGACTTCACACCACGGAGAACAACAGTTCAAACCCCACTGGATCTCAAAGGACTCACCAACGGAAACTCAAAAGGACTCAAACAAAGGAAACAAGGAGACTCAAGGGAGGAAGGAGAGGAGAGGAGGACAGAGGGGAAGGAAGGAGGAATACACGAAACCAAACTCATACTATTTTTTTTGCAAAAGCCACACCCCTAATTAGCATAACCACGCCCCTTATTTGCATAACCACGCCCACTTTTGGCAAAATTCTGACTTAAAGTAGTACCAGGTCTTGAACCACTGACCTCTGGCACTCCAACCCCTTATACTCCCACTGTGCCATCTCTTTCACACTAAGTTAAAATCGGAACTTCTATATGTTGTTAACCAGAGAGGAGGACTTTTAAAAAAAAAAAAAAAAAAAAAAAAAAAATTAATGAGATTACAAAAAACACCTAAAATCATTATTTACAAAGCCAACTTTGTGATTACAACATAAATCAAAGACATTAACTTTTTTTTCTTAATTACGTCAAATTTCAGAGACAAATAAACTTTGTGGAGACTTTTTACACACAATAAACAGAATAAAAGACTTCAGATTGTCTGTTAAACAACACTTTTCCTCCCAACAAGCCACATTTAGTGAGTGAGGTGACGAGCAGCTGGTCTACAAAGTGTTCCTGAAGGTAACTAACACATGTGGAGCGTCACAGTGACCTTTAACCTCCAGATTCTACTCAGTTTAGTCCTCCAGGAGGTTTGGAGCACATTTAAAGATGTTCCTGACATGTTGTGAGGTGTGTTGGTCAGCAGCTGAGCGTGTGCACTGGTTACCTTGTTCCAGTCCAAGATGGAGGAGTGATGACATCACAGCGTCTCAAAGCTGGTTCATGATGATCCAGATCAGGATCTTCTGGTCTCTGAGACTCAGAGTGGCGCCGCCTGGTGGAGAAGAGCTGCAGAGAGACAAGAGTCAGTGGAGACAGACAGCTCTCCAAACAAATGAACCTTTAGTTGCACCAGACATTAAAATGAACAAGGAATTGAAAAAAACAAGGTCTAATATTTTTTTCCATGTCTATATACAGGGTTACATGAAATAACAGGCTGAACTAAATGTGGTGTATGAGCTATATTATTTTTTATTAATATGAACTTTCTTAGAGAAGTGCATGGTCAGCAGCTGGAGCTTTTCTCCTCATGAGAATGAATGGAGGCTCTGTGAGGTTAACTCTGCAGTAAAACAACGATACATGACTACAGGTTGGAAACAAACAGTGAACATTAAGCATCTTTGCATCAACACATTTCTCTTGGGATGGAAAAAGCTTCATGCAAACACCAAAAACTTTACTGCATTAAAGTTTTTACTCTCTCTTGACGTGTTTTTTTGCTCCAAACAGGAGACGGAAACTCTTTTAGTGAATAAGTTCTGATATGGACATTAAAAACAACAACAAAAACTTGACACAACTTGACCAAAAAAGATGTAAAATGGCCAATAAAGACACGAAATGACCAGAAAAAGATACAACATGACCAAGAAAAGTTTCAGATTGAGAGGCGTGTCTCAGGGAATGTCTTCAGACTGATCCAGTCTGCTGCTGTGACTCACAATAACTCTTCATTTATATGCTGATTATGTCAAAACGTCCCACAAAGCTCCTCTTTGCATCAACACATTTCTGCTGGATGGAAAAACTTGATGCAAACACCAAAAACTTTACTGCATAAAAGAGTTTTTACTCTCTTGAAGAGTTTTTTTGCTCTAAACATTGAAACAAACTAGCGCTGTAAAAACCATGTGGAGAGACAGAAAACAGCTGAAACCTCCTCAAACTACCAACAGTAGCAACATTATCAGTTATTAATCTGACAGAGATATTAAAGATGGGAGTGTGAAAGCCTCAGCTAACAGGAAGGAAGGAATTTCTTTTTCATGAAGAAGGAATTGAAGAAAACAATGGTCTAATATTTTTTTTCCATGTCTGTATATATACAGGCTTACATGAAATAAAAGGCTGAACTAAATATGGTATATGAGCTATATTAATTTTATTAATATGAACTTTCTTAGAGAAGTGCATGGTCAGCAGCTGGAGCTTTTCTCCTCATGAGAATGAATGGAGGCTCTGTGAGGTTAACTCTGCAGTAAAACAACGATACATGACTACAGGTTGGAAACAAACAGTATAATAAACATTTAGCTGCTGGACAAAAGCTTCATTGTCGATGTAAAAAACACGTGGAGAGACAGAAAGAGCCACAACAGCTGAAACCTCCTCAAACTACCAACAGTAGCAACATGATCAGTTATTAATCTGACAGAGATATTAAAGATGGGAGTGTGAAAGCTTCAGCTAACAGCAACACAAACACCTTTTACCTTTGATCCAGTTTCTAATGACGGAGCTCACCTGAGTCTCCTTCAGCTGCTTTTAAAGAGACAATCTGCCCCAAAACATCCTCTTAATGTCCTGATCAGAGTCATTGAAGGCTTCAATCAACACAAGAGACAAAGAACAACAGGAACAACTTTCACCTCTATGTCTTATTGATGAATGAACCGCTCGGTTGGTTGTTTCTGAGCCTCCAAACAGCTTGACAGGCTGCTGGTGGTCAGAGAGAGACATCAGCTGATCACTACCGCTTCACCCAACACACACACTACCACGGCACATTCCCACTGCAGTGATCAATAACAAGGTGAAGCGGAGTTATCCCTCTGGGAATGAGGACAGGAGAAAGAAACAGCATGGAGATGAAAACCAGCAGTCAGGTAAGAGTCCTCTCTCTCTCTCCGGGGGGGAGAGTGGGAGGGACTAGTCCGTGTTTCAGGTAAATAGATGATACAGATATCTTAGTGAAGAAATAAATGTCGTGAAATATGATGACAATGGTGCTAAATAATGATCTAAATCACCATTTGAAGTTTATGAAAGTAAAACAAGTGCAGCCGATTTGATGGAGCTGAATTAATAATAGCATTATCTATATTCAGGTCAATATATACCAAAGATGCATTTTTATCTTTAAGTATATGTATATTCCAAATTCCATTCCTAAAGCTTTCAGTGAATATTTCCATGTCAACTCACAATTACATAAGTACAATAAACAATTAACAAGATTACACCCTCCTCACTATCGGGCAGTTCTCCTTAAAACACAGAGGATCAATACTCTGGAATGATCAATTTAATAGTTCAATACAGTTTTCCTCTCTGAATATATACAAGAACAATTTAGTGGCTGCTCTGATTGCTCAGGTCACTAAGTAGTACACGCGCTCATGCACAGGTACGTATGCACGCGCACACACGCATATACACACATACATTTCTACACTTTTGTTTTTATTTTACTTTTAATATTGGTATCATTTGCTTCATTTTTATTTTATTTGTTTGTGTGATAGTTACTTGTTTTAATTTAACTTGTGAATTTTAATATAGATAGAGGCCCTGTTGTTATCTCATTATCCTTGTCTTTTGTCTTATTTGTGCAAAATAAAAAAAATTCAAAACTTCAAACTTCTATATTTCACAGGTGTATGATTAATCTTCTCACAAGCAGCAAGACTCAAAATTCAATCTTTGTCAATATTTATCCATGACTTTCCATTCTGTATAAGTGCAGTTGTAACTCCAGTAGCAGTAAAATGCTAGAAGGCAGCCAGCAGCAGACGGAGCCCACCGGGGTTCACCTCAGCGTCCTGTTAATGGAGGTAAACAGGACTAGTCCCTCCCACTCTCCCACCCGGAGAGAGAGGACTCTTACCTGACTGCTGCTCTTCATCTCCATGCTGTTTCTTTCTCCTGTCCTCATTCCCAGAGGGATAACTCCGCTTCACCTTGTCCATTTTTTCGGGAAAAAGTCATAACATTTTAAAACAGCCTGAATTTCTCCAGCCAGCCTGCACAGTAAAACCGCTTCAGATGATCCAGAACATGGTGCTCCTGGTCTCCAACCAGCCAAAAGGTCCCATGTCCCACCGCTGCTCATTGAGCTCCTCTTCTACCTGCTGCAGCATCAGATTCAGATCTCTAATGCTGCCTACAGAGTTGTCTCCGGTCCTGCTCCTACCTACCTGAACCTGATTCAGACATATGCTACCTCACCACTTCTGAGCTCTTCCAGTGAACGGTTCTGGCTCTGCCCCCCCTTGGTCCAAGGCAATCCAGACTCTTTGCATTTCTTGTTCCCCGCTGGTGGAACCACTACCAGTTCTACCAGAGCAGGGGCGTCCCTCTCTACCTTTAAAACCTCCTGAAGACCTTCAGAGAGCATCTTCTCTCCTAGCACCACACCATAATTATACTCCTCAAAGAATTGTCACTAGACCTTATTGATGCACTAATAGCTCTTATTGCACTAGACCTTGATTGTTTGTTTTTATTCTTCCTGTAAGTCGCTTTGGATAAAAGCGTCTGCTAAATGACTAAATGTAAATGTAAATAGTCTTATCATAGTCCGTTGATACGTGTAGTATAATTTTTTTTCAGAAATAACAAAAAAACACCATATTATGAGATGTCCAAAATTAGAATAACAGTCAAACTATAGCATGTTGATTTCTGTCAAAAAAGGTCACATTTTAAAATGCCTAAAATTCCTTTAAATGGTCTTATTATAGTCTGCAGATACATATTAGAGCATTTTGTGGCCAGAAATCACACAAAAAACGCCATATTTTGAGATGTCCAGAATTTGAAGGAAAAAAAAAAAGTCATACTATAGCATGTCGATTTTTTTCGGGAAAAAGTCATAAAATTTTCAAACGGCCCAAGACTTTCAAAATGGTCTTATTATAATCTGTTGATACATGTAGTAGGGTGGCTTTTCCAAAAATAACAAATAACACCATATTTTGAGATGTCCAAAATTTGAAAAACAGTCATACTATAGCATGTTGATTTCTGTCAAAAAAGGTCAAATTTTAAAATGCCTAAAAATGCTTTAAATGGTCTTATTATAGTCTGTTGATACATATTAGAGCATTTTGTGGCCAGAAATCACAAAAAAACACCACATTTTGACATTTAAAATTAACTGCCTGAATTTCTCAAACTGGTCTTATTATAGTCTGTTGATGCATGTAGCAGAATATTTTCCCAGAAATAACAAATCTCAGCATGCTTTGAGCTGTTTCTCTGCTCCACTCAGCTCTGACAGACAGTGTGACTCTCTGAGCTGCAGAGTTCCAGTCAGCTGCTGCTGATCAGCTGTTTCCTCTCTGCAGCTCTCTGCACTACTGACCTTCTTCACTGATCATCAGAGGCTCTGTGTGTCCATCACACACTGGCAACACGCTGCACAACAACAACAACAACAACAATATCAACAACCTGTCTCCTCTGCTTCTTCTTCAGGTGTGTTGGAGGTTGGCAGACAGCGACCTGGAGCAGCAGCGCCCCCCTCTGGTGGTCTGGAGGAGGAGCACACTGCTACGATGGGACACTTTTCTCTCAGAGAGAGATGAAGACGTGCAGCAGAGAACCGGGCGGGACTCGAACCCGTGTCTCTGTGGTCAGGACTCAGCCTCAGTCTCTTTTCTTCTTTAATGTTATTGTGGTGTTCGGGTCTCTCCGAGCCTCTCAACTCATCCTGAACTGTTTGTTTAATTAACTAGAAAACTTGACATTTGAAAAAGTCTATATATACTCTACTATAGCATGGCATCATTTTTCCTCAAAAAATCATAACATTTTCAAACAACCCGAAACTCTCAAAAAAGATCAGATTTTGAGATGTCCAAAATTTGAAAAAAAAAAGTCATACTATAGCATGTCGATTTTTGCCAAAAATTGTGACATTTTAAAATGCCTAAAAATGCTTAAAATATTTATATTATGGTCTGTCGATATATGTAGACGGGTGGCTTTTCCTGCAATAACAAAAAAATACCATATTTTGAAATGTCCAAAATTTTAAATTTGAAAAAAAAAGTCATGTCAAAATTTTTCATGAACAATCCATAATATTTTTAAATGTACTGAAACTTTCAAAATGGTCTTATTATAGTCTGTTGATGATGATGATGATGATGATGGTGGTGGTGGTGGTGGTGGTAAATAAACTGCAATTGTAGCACCTTTCTAGTCACTTTAACACTACTTTCATACAATAAGAAATGTGCAAACTGGTTCAGTATCTTGTCCAAGTTTCCTCCATCATGGAGTCTGTCCTGGTCAGGGATCGAACCAGCGACCTTCAGATCATCTGAGCCTCTCATGGAGGGACGAACAGCGCCTCCTGCTGGACGAGGAGAACAAGTGCAGGAAGACTTTTACAAATGGCGACCTGCACCTGCATTGTTTAGTTTTTAATGATGTTTCTAGTTATTTAAATTAAGGTGAATTTCCTCTAAGGGCCACAAGAGGGCGCCACTACTTTTTCAAAAACTTCATTCATGAGTCTGACAGTCTGCATGGAGGTTGGAGTCCGGCCCGGTGCTCTGCTGCATGTCTCCATCTCTCTCTGTCTCTGTCTCTGTCACATGAAGCTGAAAATAACTAGAAACATTGGCTTCATTTATAAAGTGTGAGATGTTTGTCACAAAGTGTCACATGAAGCTGATAAATGTCTTTAATACAACAGAAGCTGAGCCTTAAGTTCTAATAATTTAAAATTTTGGACATCTCATAATATGGTGTTTTTATGATTTCTGGCCACGTGAGGCTCTAATATGTATCATCAGACTATGATAGGAGCATTTTGAGCATTTTTAGGCATTTTAAAATTTGACCATTTTTGACAAAAAACAACATACTATAGTATGATTTTTTTCAAATTTTGGACATCTCGAAATATGATGTTTTTTCTGTTATTTCTGGAAAAGCCACTCTACTACATGTATCAGCAGACTATGATTGGACAATTTTTAATTTTTTTTAGCATTTTTAGCGATTTTGAGATTTCACCATTTTTTGCAAAAATTGACATGCTATAGTATGACTTTTTTTTTTTTTTTTTTTCAAATTTTGCACATCTCAATATATGGGTATTTTTTTGTTATTTCTGGAAAAAAATGTGATACTACATTTATCAACAGACTATAAAACTTCATACAACAGATGTTGCAAATGATCAAACTGGTTCAGTATCTTGTCCAAGTCTCCTTCAGCATGGAGTCTGTCCTGGTCGGGGATCGAACCGGCGACGGCTGCAGACTGTCAGAAACATTAGTGGTAGTGGCGCCCTCTTGTGGCCAATAGGGGAAATGCAAGTTTAATTCCGTGCGTGCAGCAGAGCACCGGGCCGGACTCGAACCTCCATGCAGACTGTCAGACACATGAATCTCAGTTTTTGTAACAGTAGTGGCGCCCTCTTGTGGCCGCTAGGGGAAATGCAGGTTTATTTCCGTGGCCGAGAGGTTAGAGAACCGGGCTTGTACTTTGTACACTTTATAAATGAAGCCAATGTTTCTAGTTATTTCCAGCTTCATGTGACAGAGACAGAGACAGAGAGAGATGGAGACATGCAGCAGAGCACCGGGCCGGACTCGAACCTCCATGCAGACTGTCAGACACATGAATGAAGGTTTTGAAAAAGTAGTGGCGCCCTCTTGTGGCCGTTAGGGGAAAATCACCTTTATTTAAATAACTAGAAACATCATTAAAAACTAAACAATGCAGGTGCAGGTCGCCATTTGTAAAAGTCTTCCTGCACTTGTGTTCCTCGTCCAGCAGGAGGCGCTGTTCGTCCCTCCATGAGAGGCTCAGATGATCTGAAGGTCGCTGGTTCGATCCCTGGCCAGGACAGACTCCATGATGGAGGAAACTTGGACAAGATACTGAACCAGTTTGATCATTTGTTACATCTGTTGTATGAAAGTAGAGTTAAAGTGACTAGAAAGGTGCTACAACCTGTCTCTGTCATAGAAAGTTGAAAATTAACTAAAAATATCTTTAAAAACAAATAAATTCTGACGCCAACTCATGATGAGAATGTTTGTTTGTATGTTAGTCAACAGGAAGATGAGCTTGTTGTGTCTCCCTCTGCTGGCCAGGAGAGAGAATACACTTAAAGCACATTGATTTAATTTATAAAGTGTGAAATGTGAGTCAAAATGCCTTAAAATGGTCTTATTATAGTCTGATGATACATATTAGAGCATAATGTGACCAGAAATAACAAAAAAACACAAAATTTTGAGATGTCCAAAATTAGAAATTCTCTGCTGGTGGTTTTTACAGCACTAGATTGACAATGTTTCGAGCAAAAAAACACCTCAAGAGAGAGTAAAAACAGTTTTATGCAGAAATTTTTGGTGTTTGCATCAAGCTTTTCCCATCCCAGGAGAAATGTGTTGATGCAAAGATGACTTTTGTGGGACGTTTTGACATAATCAGCATATAAATGAAGAGTTATTGTGAGTCACAGCAGCAGACTGGATCAGTCTGAAGACATTCAGCTGTTTCTGAGACATGCCTCTCAGTCTGAAATCCCTCTAAAACTTCTAAGTCTTTTTGGTCGTTTTTTTTGTCTTTTCTTGATCATTTTGTGTATTTTTTGGTCATGTTGTGTCTTTCCTTGGTCATTTTGTGTCTTTTTTTGGTTATTTTGTGTCTTTTTTTGGTTATTTTGTGTCTTTTTTGGTAATTTTGTGCATTTTTTGGGACAATTTTTACATTTATTTTGGACAATATTTACATCTTTTTTGGTCAATTTGTGTCAATTAGAATTTATTCACTAAAAGAGTTTCCGTCTCCTGTTTGCAGCAAAAAAATCACCTCAAGAGAGTAAAAACTTTTATGCACAGAAGTTTTTGGTGTTTGCATGAAGCTTTTTCCATCCCAAGAGAAATGTGTTGATGCAAAGACGCTTTATGTTCACTGTTTGTTTCCAACCTGTAGTCATGTATCGTTGTTTTACTGCAGAGTTAACCTCACAGAGCCTCCATTCATTCTCATGAGGAGAAAAGCTCCAGCTGCTGACCATGCACTTCTCTAAGAAAGTTCATATTAATAAAGTTAATATAGCTCATGTTATTTCATGTAACCCTGTATATATACAGACATGGAAAAAAATATTAGACCATTGCTTTATTCAGTTTCTTGTTAATTTTGTGTCTTTTTTTTAATCATTTTGTCTTTGTTGTCTTTTTTGGTCATTGTGATTTTTTTTTGCTCATGTGCCCTTTTTGGGAATTGTAGCTTTTTTTTTTTTTTTTTTTTTTTAACATTGTTTTTGGTTATTTTGTGTCTTTTCGGGGGGATTTTGTGTCAGCACAGTACAATAATTTACAAACAAATTAATTGGTAAACATGTTTATTATCTTTACATAAATATTCTGACATTTGTGCATGACTTTCAACACAAATGTGATAAATATTCAGTGTAAATACCTGCATCTTTTTTCTTTTTTTTTTACTTGTGAACGTTTTCAATCAATCAACCAAATGTTTAATATTTCTAAGTGCATGATTCTGTGTCAAAAAAAAAACAGGAATCCAGTGTCTCCTCTGTGGTCTAGTGGAAAAGGTCCAGTCCATAATGCAGCAGGTTCTGGGTTCAAATCCAGCAAAAATCTTTTTTTTTTTTTTTCAGTTTGTCCTCTTGAGACGTCCTGCTGCATTCATGACATCAAGTTATGAACAGCACAGTTTCCTTCATGTGTTCCTCTGGTATCGTGGACATGTCAAGGGTCCTACACCTGAAGGTTGTGTGTTCAAGTCCAGCCTGAAATAGCCTTTTCTACCCATCCACTCCAATAATTACACTCCAATCGTTCACTTTCCACCTGTCACCTGCATCTCTGCTGTGGTGTAGTGGTATAGTCATGGGTTCTCAACCTGAAGACAAAAATCAACATGTTTTCCAAATTTTGGACATTTCAAAATATGGTGTTTTTTTGTTATTTCTGGCCACATAATGCTCTAATATGTATCAACAGACTATAATCAGACCATTTTGAGAGTTTCTGGGTCAAAGTCTGAAGTCAAACTTTTCTGGCTCCAAGCTCCGCCTCCTCTGGTGGAGAGGAAGAGTCTAGGGTTCTGGACCTGAAGGTCACAGGTTTGAATCCAGCATTGATCTTTGATAAATATCAGCTTCTATCATCTCTGTGATGGAAATAAACTGGAGGATTTGTATTCTTGCAGTCGTCCAGCAGGAGGCGCTGTCCCTCCTTTTGTCTCTTTCACAGGATGAATAAAACTATGAATGCATGAATAAAAGAGAAATGATTGATGAAGCTGTTGGATCTTCCAGCTGACGGCAGTGAGCCATGTGTTGGTCCAACCTGCTGACTCGTCCTCTGGATCAGACGCCTGCAGGAACAACACACATTTACAAATAAACTTCATCATTATGAACAAAAGACATGAAGACTGCTGAGTGTTTGTCTGGATAAACTTCCTGCTGAATCCATCAGAATAAACTAGACTAGAAGTAAATGTGCCTGACAGCCTCAATTTATCATTAAAAAGATATAAAGAGTAGAGGATCATTGATTTGTGACTTTTTTCAAAGATCTTTGATAATATAAAAAACTACAAATACAAAGATCGTCTATTCTAAGATGCACATATACATATATATATATATCATATACATATATATATATATATATATATGTATGTATGTATATGTGCCTGACGGCATCAATTTCTCATTAAAAAGACATCTTAGAATAGACGATCTTTGTATTTGTAGTTTTTTATATTATCAAAGATCTTTGAAAAAAGTCACAAATCAAAGATCCTCTATTCTGTACGCCTTTTCCCCCAATTTCTCATTAAAACGACATCTTAGAATTAAGGATCTTTGATTTGTGATTTTTTTTCAAAGATCTTTTAAAGAACTACAAATACAAAGATCATCTATTCTAAGATGTCTTTTAATGAGAAATTGAGGCTGTCAGGCACACACACACACACACACACACACACACACATATATATATATATATATATATTTCTATCATCTCTATGATGGATATAAACTGGAGAAAAACTGTGACACAAACTTGTGAACGTTTTCAATCAATCAACCAAATGTTTAATATTTCTAACTGCATGATTCTGTGTCAAAAAAAAAAAAAAATCCCAGTGTCTCCTCTGTGGTCTAGTGGAAAAGTTCCAGTCCATAATGCAGCAGGTTCTGGGTTCAAATCCAGCATAAATCTTTTTTCAGTTTGTCCTCTTGAGACTTCCTGTTGGATTCATGACATCAAGTTAGGAACAGCACAGTTTCTCTCCTGTATTCCTCTGGTATAGTGGACATGTCGAGGATCCTGCACCTGAAGGTTATGTGTTCAAATCCAGCCTAAAACCTCCTTTTCTACCCATCCACTTCAATAATTACTTGCTGAAACTATATCATTCACTTTCCACCTGTTACCTGCATCTCTGCTGTGGTGTAGAGGTATAGTCATGGGTCCTCAACCTGAAGAACATTGGTTCCAATCCCTCCTGAAACTCTTTTTCTGTTTGTTTGCTTCAATACCTCCCAGTGCAATTAAGAGTGTCACCTAGACCAAATGCATTGTTCCACAGTGGTATAGTGGAAATGTCATTGGGTTCCCAATCTGGGGGTTCTTGGATCATATCCCAGCTGAAAATAATTTTCTGTTTAAGTGCTTCAAAACCTCCTGGTGCATTCATCAGTTCAACAAGAATATCTTCTTATATCTTCTAAAATACTTCCCGTGTTCCTCTGGTGTAGTGGACATGTCAAGGGTCCTGGACCTGAAGGTTCTTGGTTTAAATCCAATCTCCTCGGTTCTGTTTTCATTTTTTTTTTTAATGGATATAAACTGGAAGGAAATTATCTGTGACTTGTGAAAACTTGTGGATTGCAGCAACATGTTTTTAAGGCAAGATGTCAAACATTTTTTTTAACCTTTCTGATTACGTCTCACTACAAAACACAATTTCACTTTAAGAGCTTTTGTCCGTTGTGGTGAAGGGGAAATGTTGCTGACACATGGTGTCTGAAGTTTTGGGTTCAAATCCAGCCTGAAACTTTGTTTTTTCGACTTCACTACTTCCTGCTGACAGACTATTTTTCACATTCCACCTGCTACCTGCATCTCCACTGTGGTCTAGAGGTAATATTGTTAGGTTTGCAATCCAAAGGTTCTTGGTTCAAGTCCCAGCTGAAACTCTTTTTCTGTTTGTGTGCTTCTATACCTTCTGGTGCAGTCATCATACCACACGCCACCTGCTGCTGTATCTCTGCTGTAGCATAGAGGATAAACACTGCTACAGAAAGCAGAAGGTTGTGAGTTCAATCCCCACCTTACACTAATATTTTCAGTTTGACTTCACTACTTTCTGCTGACAGACTACTTTACATTCCACCTGCTGTTACAAATCCACTGTGGTCTAGTGGTAATATTGTTGAGTTTGCAATCCAAAGGTTCTTGGTTCAAGTCCCACCTGAAACTCTTTTTCTGTTTGTGTGCTTCTATACCTTCTGGTGAAGTCATCATAACACACGCCACCTGTCACTGTATCTCTGCTGTAGCATAGAGGATAAACACTGCTACAGAAAGCAGAAGGTTGTGAGTTCAATCCCCTCCAGAAACTATTACTTATCAGTTTGTCCTCTGAAAACAAGCACTAATAGGAGTAAACGACAACTATAACCCTCGGAGCCACAGCTCAATGGATAACACATGGACTTCACACCACGGAGAACATCGGTTCAAACCCCACTGGATCTCAAAGGACTCACCAACGGAAACTCAAAAACAAACAAAGGAAACAAGGAGACACACTGGAAGAGGATCAAGGAGAGGAGAGGAGAGGAGAGGAGGACAGAGGGGAAGGAAGGAGGAGGAATACACGAAACCAAACTCATACTATTTTTTTGCAAAAGCCACACCCCCTAATTAGCATAACCACACCCATTATTTGCATAACCACGCCCACTTTTGCCAAAATTCTGACTTAAAGTAGTACCAGGTCTTGAACCACTGACCTCTGGCACTCCAACCCCTTATACTTCCACTGTGCCATCTCTTTCACACTAAGTTGATGTCGGAACTTCTATATGTTCTTAACCGGAGAGGAGGACTTGTAAAAAAAAAAAAAAAAAGTTATTAAAAATTAAAAACATCAAAAAAACACAAGAAAAGCCTAAAATCATTATTTACAAAGCCAACTTTGTGATTACAACATAAATCAAAGACATTAACTTGTTTTTTCTTAATTACCTCAAATTTCAGAGACAAATAAACTTTGTGGAGACTTTTTACACACAATAAACAGAATAAAAGACTTCAGATTGTCTGTTAAACGACACTTTTCCTCCCAACGAGCCACATTTAGTGAGTGAGGTGACGAGCAGCTGATCTACAAAGTCTTCCTGAAGGTAACTAACACATGTGGAGCGTCACAGTGACCTTTAACCTCCAGATTCTACTCAGTTTAGTCCTCCAGGAGGTTTGCAGCACATTTAAAGATGTTCCTGACATGTTGTGAGGTGTGTTGCTCAGCAGCTGAGCGTGTGCACTGCTTACCTTGTTCCAGTCCAAGATGGAGGAGTGATGACATCACAGCGTCTCAAAGCAGGTTCATGATGATCCGGATCAGGATCTTCTGGTCTCTGAGACTCAGAGTGGCGCCGCCTGGTGGAGAAGAGCTGCAGAGAGACAAGAGTCAGTGGAGACAGACAGCTCTCCAAACAAATGAACCTTTAGTTGCACCAGACATTAAAATGAACAAGAAACTGAAGAAAACAAGGTCTAATATTTTTTTCCATGTCTATATATATACAGGGTTACATGAAATAACAGGCTGAACTAAATGTGTGGTATATGAGCTATATTAGTTTTTATTAATATGAACTTTCTTAGAGAAGTGCATGGTCAGCAGCTGGAGCTTTTCTCCTCATGAGAATGAATGGAGGCTCTGTGAGGTTAACTCTGCAGTAAAACAACGATACATGACTACAGGTTGGAAACAAACAGTGAACATTAAGCATCTTTGCATCAACACATTTCTCTTGGGATGGAAAAAGCTTCATGCAAACACCAAAAACTTTACTGCATTAAAGTTTTTACTCTCTCTTGACGTGTTTTTTTGCTCCAAACAGGAGACGGAAACTCTTTTAGTGAATGAGTTCTGATGTGGACATTAAAAACAACAACAAAAAAGACACAACTTGACCAAAAAAGATGTAAAATGACCAAAAAGACAAGTTTTAGAGTGATTTCAGATTGAGAGGCGTGTCTCAGGGAATGTCTTCAGACTGATCCAGTCTGCTGCTGTGACTCACAATAACTCTTCATTTATATGCTGATTATGTCAAAACGTCCCACAAAAGTCCTCTTTGCATCAGCACATTTCTGCTGGATGGAAAAATCTTGATGCAAACACCAAAAACTTTACTGCATAAAAGAGTTTTTACTCTCTTGAAGAGTTTTTTTTTGCTCTAAACATTGAAACAATGTAGCGCTGTAAAAACCATGTGGAGAGACAGAAAACAGCTGAAACCTCCTCAAACTACCAACAGTAGCAACATGATCAGTTTATAATCTGACAGAGATATTAAAGATGGGAGTGTGAAAGCTTCAGCTAACAGCAACACAAACACCTTTTACCTTTGATCCAGTTTCTAATGACGGAGCTCACCTGAGTCTCCTTCAGCTGCTTTTAAAGAGACAATCTGCCCCAAAACATCCTCTTAATGTCCTGATCAGAGTCATTGAAGGCTTCAATCAACACAAGAGACAAAGAACAACAGGAACAACTTTCACCTCTATGTCTTATTGATGAATGAACCGCTGGGTTGGTTGTTTCTGAGCCTCGTATTCTCTTTGTGTTGTTACCTGTCACCAGGTAAACCGGAACAATCCAACAAACATGATTTAAAACAGTCAAATGACTCGTTTCTTCTCCAGGATTCTCTCACTAATCATCAGAAGAAACAGAAAGTTGAACCGTGAGTTCCCGTGTGTGTAAACAGCGGATGGGCAGTTCAGGGACCACATGGTGCGTTCACTTGCAACTCTGAGAAACTCAAGTTCCCCCTTTTGCCATCCAGTGACTCTTAACAAGAAGGAAAGCTGTGTGCACGTCATCCTGTCTGTAAAGCTGTCTTAGTGCTCTGAGAGGTCTTAAAGGGTTAAAAAGTGCTTGTAAATGCTTGAAATTCTTACTGTATTTCTAAATCCCAAATTCAACAATTACAATGAAAATAACCAATAACAAGAGTAGTCATAATAATAATAATAATAATAATAATAATAATAATAATAAAAGGCATTTAAATTATTTTTACATCTCTTTTTTTCTCTCTCTGACTCTCGGACTGATGATATCAGTTATTGTTGTTACATTTTAAATAAATAGTTTCAATGAGTCACTGTGTAGTAGCGCTTAATGAAAATATGACGTATGCATTAATGAATGAATAGATGCATGAGAATATCTCCAAGCTGAAATCAAACTGGTGGATGTGGAGAGTCATTAATCTAATCATTATAGTTATCATTCATATCTGACGTCGATCATGTCCCGGTGAACCGGGCTGCATGCACGGGCGCGTATCTGCATGTGCACGAGCACTCTCCGGTCCCGGTTTGGGGTTTTTCTTTTTAAATATGAGTGAGCTCATTACTCACAAGAAACTCCAGAGCTTTGCGTTGTTTT
This sequence comes from Centropristis striata, assembly GCF_030273125.1. Taxonomy (NCBI): domain Eukaryota; kingdom Metazoa; phylum Chordata; class Actinopteri; order Perciformes; family Serranidae; genus Centropristis; species Centropristis striata. The sequence goes on along the minus strand of NC_081540.1, from coordinate 2,016,730 downwards.
CCTGCAGCCGCTCTCCTTTTTCCTCCACACGTCTGTCTGACTGTCTGTCTGACTGTCTGTCTGTCTGACTGTCTGTCTGACTGTCTGTCTGTCCGTCCGTCTGTCTGTCTGTCTGCAGCAGGTTCATGATGATCCGGATCAGGATCTTCTGGTCTCTGAGACTCAGAGTGGCGCCGCCTGGTGGAGAAGAGCTGCAGAGAGACAAGAATCAGCTGCTGCAACAAACAGCAGTGACGTCAGCAACCACGTCAGAGCAGCTGGGTGATTGTCATGAAGTCAGTCTAACTTCTGTCTGTGAAGATTATAAGGACAAACTTTATTAAACTAAATAATTTCACTTTTTTATGAATGAACAATATAGCCAAAATGAGGCACAATTCATTGTTTTGTGTTAAAATAATATATTTTTTATATTTTTAAACATATTTTTGATTCACAATTTCATGACTGTAATGCCTCCAGATACTAATTTCATGGTTTTCGCAACACTTATATACAATAAATATTTAATGAACTTTATAAGAATAAATATACATTTGTTTAAAAATGTATAATTTAATTTAACAGAATATAATCAAACAATGGTTTTTAACAATGTAGAAAGAACAAAATCTGAATGAAAATTGATGAGAAAAAATGGTCAAATGTTCAGTAATGATAGAATTGTTTGCATTAAAATATGTGTATATTTTAATAAAATACATTCTGGTGATACCAGCTACCCTTGAGCATATTTAAGTGCTTGCCAGAGAAAAAAAACAACTAAAATAAACCTTCTGTTGTTGTTGTTTTTTATTTAAAAATGTGTTACTGTAATGAATTTTGCTCACAGTGTCTCTAAAAATGTCAGAAAATACCTTAAACATCTTAAATTAGATGATAAATTCATATTAAACAGTGACTTTAGATTGTATATGTTATAAAGGGTCAAATAAAATACGTATTTAATGCTCTTGTATTTTTGCTATGAGCTGTACCATGTTCATGAGAATCACCCAGCTCCTCCTACCTGAACTCCTTCACCTCCTGCTGCTCCTCCACCTGCTCCACTCCTCCACCGAGGCTCCTGCTGCACCTTTCTTCAGGTGTGTTGGAGGTCGGCAGACAGCGACCTGGAGCAGCAGCGCCCCCCTCTGGTGGTCTGGAGGAGGAGCACACTGCTACGATGGGACACTTTCCTCTCAGAGAGAGATGAAGACATGCAGCAGAGAACCGGGCGGGACTCGAACCCGTGTCTCTGTGGTCAGGACTCAGTCTCAGTCTCTTTTCTTCTTTAATGTTATTGTGGTGTTCGGGTCTCTCCGAGCCTCTCAACTCATCCTCAACTGTTTGTTTAATTAGCTAGAAAACTGGATATTTTAAAAAGTCTATATATACTCTACTATAGCATGTCATCATTTTTCTTGAAAAAGTCATAACATTTTCAAACAACCCGAAACTCTCAAAATATTCTTATTGTCATCTGTTCATGTGTGTAGTAGGGTGGCTTTTCCAGAAATAACACAAAAACCACCATATTTTGAGATAAAAAAAAGTCATACTATAGTATGTCGATTTTTGCCGAAAATTGTGACATTTTAAAATGCCTAAAAATGCTTAAAATATTTATATTATAGTCTTTGTTGATACATGTAGATGGGTGGCTTTTCCTGCAATAACAAAAAAAATACCATATTTTGAAATGTCCAAAATTTTATATTTGAAAAAAAAAAGTAATGTCAAAATTTTTCGTGAAAAATCCATAATATTTTTAAATGCACTGAAACTTTCAAAATGGTCTTATTATAGTCTGTTGATGATGATGATGGTAAATTGTCTGCATTTGTAGCACCTTTCTAGTCACTTTAACTCTACTTTCATACAACAGATGTCCCAAATGATGGTGAATTTCCCCCTAAAGGCCACAAGAGGGCGCCACTACTTTTTCCAAAAAACCTTCATTCATGTGTCTGACAGTCTGCATGGAGGTTCGAGTCCGGCCCGGTGCTCTGCTGCATGTCTCCATCTCTCTCTGTCTCTGTCTCTGTCACATGAAGATGAAAATAACTAGAAACATTGGCTTCATTTATAAAGTGTGAGATGTTTGTCACAAAGTGTCACATGAAGCTGAAAATGTCTTTAATACAACAGAAGCTGAGCCTTCAGTTCTAATAATTTAAAATTCTTATTGTTATTCATATCTCATAATATGGTGTTTTTGTGATTTCTGGCCACGTGAGGCTCTAATATGTATTATCAGACTATGATAGGAGCATTTTGAGCATTTTTAGGCATTTTAAAATTTGACCATTTTTGACAAAAAACAACATACTATAGTATGACTTTTTTCAAATTTTGGACATCTCGAAATATGGTGTTTTTTCTGTTATTTCTGGAAAAGCCACTCTACTACATGTATCAGCAGACTATAATTGGACAATTTTTATTTTTTTTAGCATTTTTAGCGATTTTGAGATTTCACCATTTTTTGCAAAAATTGACATGCTATAGTATTACTTTTTTTTTTTTTTTTTTTTTTTTTTTTTTTCAAATTTTGCACATCTCAATATATGGGTATTTTTTTGTTATTTCTGGAAAAAAATGTGATACTACATTTATCAACGGACTATAAAACTTCATACAACAGATGTAACAAATGTTCAAACTGGTTCAGTATCTTGTCCAAGTCTCCTTCAGCATGGAGTCTGTCCTGGTCGGGGATTGAACCGGCGACGGCTGCAGACTGTCAGGAACATTAGTGGTAGTGGCGCCCTCTTGTGGCCAACAGGGGAAATGCAAGTTTAATTCTGTGCGTGCAGCAGAGCACCGGGCCGGACTCGAACCTCCATGCAGACTGTCAGACACATGAATCTCAGTTTTTACAACAGTAGTGGCGCCCTCTAGTGGCCAATAGGGGAAAATCACTCTTATTTCCGTGGCCGAGAGGTTAGAGAACCGGGCTTGTGACCGGAGGGTCGCTGGTTCGAGTCTCAGGACTGACAGATGAAGGACTAAATTGACCTCCAACTGCTCCAACAAGCGACCCTCGAAACCAGCGATAACTCACCTCTCGGCCACGGAAATAAACGTGAATTGCCACAAGAGGGCGCCACTACTTTTTCAAAAACTTCATGCATGAGTCTGACAGTCTGCATGGAGGTTCGGGTCCGGCCCGGTGCTCTGCTGCATGTCTCCATCTCTCTCTGTCTCTGTCTCTGTCACATGAAGATGAAAATAACTAGAAACATTGGCTTCATTTATAAAGTGTGAGATTTTTTACACAAAGTGTCACATAAAGCTGAAAAATGCCTGAAAATGTCTTTAAACCAAAACAAGCTGAGTGAGTCCTGCAGCAGCTGAGAGCATTTCGAAATATGATGTTTTTTCTGTTATTTCTGGAGACGCCACTCTACTACATGTATCAGCAGACTATAATTGGACAATTTTTTTTTTAAACATTTTTAGCGATTTTAAAATTTCATTTTTGACAAAAATCGACATGCTATTAGTATGACTTTTTTTTTTTTTTTTTTTTTCAAATTTTCACATCTCAAAATATGGTGTGTTTTTGTTATTTCTGGAAAAAATGTGATACTACATTTATCAACAGACTATAAAACTTCATACAACAGATGTCCCACATGTTCAAATTGGTCTCCTTCAGCACGGAGTCTGTCCTGGTCGGGGATCGAACCCACGACGGCTGCAGACTGTCAGGAACATTAGTGGTAGTGGCGCCCTCTTGTGGCCAACAGGGGAAATGCAAGTCTAATTCTGTGCGTGCAGCAGAGCACCGGGCCGGACTCGAACCTCCATGCAGACTGTCAGACTCATGAATGAAGGTTTTGAAAAAGTAGTGGCGCCCTCTTGTGGCCCTTAGAGGAAAATCACCTTTATTTAAATAACTAGAAACATCATTAAAAACTAAACATTGCAGGTGCAGGTCGCCATTTGTAAAAGTCTTCCTGCACTTGTGTTCCTCGTCCAGCAGGAGGCGCTGTTCGTCCCTCCATGAGAGGCTCAGATGATCTGAAGGTCGCTGGTTCGATCCCCGACCAGGACAGACTCCATGATGGAGGAAACTTGGACAAGATACTGAACCAGTTTGCACAATGCAACATTTTTTGTATGAAAGTAGAGTTAAAGTGACTAGAAAGGTGCTACAACCTGTCTCTGTCATAGAAAGTTGAAAATTAACTAAAAATATCTTTAAAAACAAATAAATTCTGACGCCAACTCATGATGAGAATGTTTGTTTGTATGTCAGTCAACAGGAAGATGAGCTTGTTGTGTCTCCCTCTGCTGGCCAGGAGAGAGAATACACTTAAAGCACATTGGCTTCATTTATAAAGTGTGAGATGTGAGTCAAAAAGTGTCACATAAAGCTGAAAAATGCCTTAAAAATGGTCTTATGATACATACATATTATGATACATATTAGAGCATTTTGTGGCCAGAAATCACAAAAAAAACGCCATATTTTGAGATGTCCAGAATTTGAAGGAAAAAAAAAAAGTCATACTATAGCATGTCGATTTCTGCCAAAAAAAAGGTCAAATTTTAAAATGCCTTAAAATGCTTTAAATGGTCTTATTATAGTCTGATGATACATATTAGAGCATAATAGGACCATAAATCACAAAAAATACCATATTTTGACATTTAAAATTAAAAAATTTAATTTTTCAAACTGCCTGAATTTCTCAAACTGGTCTTATTATAGTCTGTTGATGCATGTAGTAGAATATTTCCCCAGAAATAACAAATATCAGCATGCTTTGAGCTGTTTCTCTGCTCCACTCAGCTCTGACAGACAACATCAACAACCTGTCTCCTCTGCTTCTTCTTCAGGTGTGTTGGAGGTTGGCAGACAGCGACCTGGAGCAGCAGCGCCCCCCTCTGGTGGTCTGGAGGAGGAGCACACTGCTACGATGGGACACTTTTCTCTCATTTCATCATTTAGAAGCTACATATTTAAAACCAGAGCTCACCCACACACTGGAGTAGTATGTATTTTTCCAGAAATAACAAAAAAAAGACCATATTTTGAGGTGTCCAAAATGAGAGAAAAAAGTCAGACTATAGCATGTCGATTTGTGTCAAAAAGTTAAAATGCCTAAATATGCTTAAAATGTTTTTTTCTATAATCTGTTGTGACATATCAGAGCATAATGTGGCCAGAAATAACAAAAAACACCATATTTTGAAATGTCCAAAATTTGAAGGAAAAAAAAAAGTCATACTATAGCATGTCGATTTCTGTCAAAAAAAGGTCAAATTTGAAAATGCCTAAAAATGCTTTAAATGGTCTTATTATTATAGTCTGATGATACATATTAGAGCATAATAGGACCATAAATCACAAAAAAAACACCATATTTTGAGATGTCCAAAATTTGAATTTTGAAAAAAAAGTCATACTATAGCATGTCGATTTTTTTCGGGAAAAAATCATAAATTTTTTAAATGCCCCGAAACTTTCAAAATGTTCTTATTATAGTCTGTTGATACATGTAGTAGGGTGGCTTTTCCAAAAATAACAAAAAACACCATATTTTAAGGTGTCCAAAATCTGAAAAAAAAGTCGTACATGTCGATTTTTGTCAAAAAAGGTCAAATTATAAAATGCCTAAAATGCTTTAAATGGTCTCATTATAGTCTGTTGATACATATTAGAGCATTATGTGACCAGAAATAACATAAAACACCATATACTGAGATGTCCAACATGTGATTAAATGTCCTGTGTGGTGTTGTGATGTGTGGAGCAGAGAAACATGTGACAGGGAGGAGAACCCATAGACTGTCTATGAGATAAATAAGGGAGAAACTCTCTGAACTAACTCAGATAATAACCAGAGTTACCAGCTGTGTGTTGTCAGTGTGGCGTCTTTTTAGATTATTTTAGATTATTTTAGATTTTTTTAGATTATTTTAGATGAGATAGAGTGTTCAGCTCATTACTGGAGGTGAAGTGAGATAACAACAGGTCAGAGCTGCTCTCAGCTGCTGCACCACTCACTCAGCTTCTGCTGCTTTAAACACATTTATCAGCTTCATCTCACACTTTATAAATAAGCCAATGTGCTTTAAGGTAATTCTCTCTCGTGGCCAGCAGAGGGAGACACAACAAGATCATTTTATTATTGACTGACATACAAACAAACATTCTCATCATGAGTTTATGGTCTCAGTCTTTAGTTTAAGGATTCTTTAATTTAAAGAAGGATTCTCATTTAATAAATTATCTTCCAATTCAGACTAAAACAGACGACCTGGTGAGACAACAATATGATGAGGGGTTTTTTTAAAGTTTTGCACACAAACTGAGACAGAGAGCAGTGAATGTAACTCATTCTTTAACGTGATTTCCCCCTAGCGGCCACAAGAGGGCGTCACCACTGTTGTAAAAACTAAATGCATATGTCTGTCTCTGTCTCTGTCACATGAAGCTAAAATATTGGCTTCATTTATAGTGTGAGATGTGTGTCACAAAGTGTCACATGAAGCTGAAAAATGCCTGAAAATGTGTTTAAACCAACAGAAGCTGAGTGAGTGGTGCAGCAGCTGAGAGCAGCTCTGACCTGTTGGTACTGACGTCACCTCCAGTAATGAGCTGAACACTCTATCTCATCTAAAATCATCTAAAATAATCTAAAAAAAATCTAAAATAATCTAAAATAGTCTAAAAAGACGCCACAATGACAACACACAGCTGGTAACTCTGGTTATTATCTGAGTTAGTTCAGAGAGTTTCTCCCTTATTTATCTCATAGACAGTCTATGGGTTCTCCTCCCTGTCACATGTTTCTCTGCTCCACACATCACAACACCACACAGGACATTTAATCACATGTTGGACATCTCAGTATATGGTGTTTTATGTTATTTCTGGCCACACTGTGCTCTAATATGTATCAACAGAGTATAATCAGACCAATTTTAAATATTTTTAGGCATTTTAAAATTTGACCATTTTTGACAAAAAACAACATGCTATAGTATGACTTTTTTCAAATTTTGCACAGCTCAAAATATGGTGTTTTTCTGTTTTTTTCTGAAAAAAAAATCTACTGCATGTATCAACAGACTATAATAAGAACATTTTGAGAGTTTCAGGCTGTTTGAAAATGTTGTGACTTTTTCCTGAAAAAAATCGACATGCTATAGTATGACTTTTGTTTTTGTTTTCTTCAAATTTTCTCAAAATATGGTGTTTTTTATTATTATTTATGGCCACATAATGCTCTAATATGTATCAACAGAGTATAATAAGACCATTTGAAGCATTTTTAGGCATTTTAAAATGTGACCATTTTTTGACAGAAATCGACATGCTCCTATATTAAAAAGAAAGCATGAAAATATAATGTTTGCACGTTCGCTTCGAGCTGGATTCGACAGAATTTAATTGTTGATGAACCATCACCTCTACATGTTTATTAAATATGTGATGAATCTGCTAACTGAGGCAGAAAACCGCTGCACACACACACACACACAGTACAGGAACCAGTTAGTGGTGAAACAAACCAGTAAGGACTCAACACGGGACGGGACCAGTCCTGTTTGTTTGCTAATAAACAACCAACCGAGCGGTTCATTCATCAATAAGACATAGAGGTGAAAGTTGTTCCTGTTGTTCTTTGTCTCTTGTGTTGATTGAAGCCTTCAATGACTCTGATCAGGACATTAAGAGGATGTTTTGGGGCAGATTGTCTCTTTAAAAGCAGCTGAAGGAGACTCAGGTGAGCTCCGTCATTAGAAACTGGATCAAAGGTAAAAGGTGTTTGTGTTGCTGTTAGCTGAAGCTTTCACACTCCCATCTTTAATATCTCTGTCAGATTAATAACTGATCATGTTGCTACTGTTGGTAGTTTGAAGAGGTTTCAGCTGTTTTCTGTCTCTCCACGTGGTTTTTACAGCGCTACATTGTTTCAATGTTTAGAGCAAAAAAAAAAACTCCTCAAGAGAGTAAAAACACTTTTATGCAGAAGTTTTTGGTGTTTGCATCAAGTTTTTCCATCCAGCAGAAATGTGTTGATGCAAAGAGGACCTTTGTGGGACGTTTTGACATAATCAGCATATAAATGATTGAGTTGTTGTCAGTCTGAAGACATTCCCTGCTGCTGTTTGAGACACGCCTCTCAATCTGAAATCCCTCTAAAACTTGTCTTTTTTTGGTAATTTTGTGTCCATTTTTGGCAATCTCATGTCTATTTTGGGCACTTTGTGTCTTTTTTTTTGGTCATTCTGTCTTTTTTGGTCATTTTGTGTCTTTTCTTGGTCATTTTGTGTATTTTTTGTTGTTGTTTTTTATGTCCATATCAGAAGTTATTCACTAAAAGAGTTTCCGTCTCCTGTTTGGAGCAAAAAAACTCCTCAAGAGAGTAAAAACACTCTCATGCAGAAGTTTTTGGTGTTTGCATCAAGTTTTTCCATCCAGCAGAAATGTGTTGATGCAAAGAGGACTTTTGTGTGACGTTTTGACATAATCAGCATATAAATGAAGAGTTATTGTGAGTCACAGCAGCAGACTGGATCAGTCTGAAGACATTCCCTGAGACACGCCTCTCAATCTGAAACTTTTCTTGGTCATGTTGTATCTTTTTTTGGTCATTTCGTGTCTTTATTGGCCATTTTACATCTTTTTTGGTCAAGTTGTGTCTTTTTTGTTGTTGTTTTTAATGTCCATATCAGAACTCATTCACTAAAAGAGTTTCCGTCTCCTGTTTGGAGCAAAAAAACACGTCAAGAGAGAGTAAAAACTTTAATGCAGTAAAGTTTTTGGTGTTTGCATGAAGCTTTTTCCATCCCAAGAGAAATGTGTTGATGCAAAGATGCTTTATGTTCACTGTTTGTTTACAACCTGTAGATGTTCACTGTTTGTTTCCAACCTGTAGTCATGTATCGTTGTTTTACTGCAGAGTTAACCTCACAGAGCCTCCATTCATTCTCATGAGGAGAAAAGCTCCAGCTGCTGACCATGCACTTCTCTAAGAAAGTTCATATTAATAAAAAATAATATAGCTCATATACCACACATTTAGTTCAGCCTGTTATTTCATGTAACCCTGAATATATATAGACATGGAAAAAAATATTAGACCTTGTTTTTCTTCAATTCCTTGTTCATTTTAATGTCTGGTGCAACTAAAGGTTCATTTGTTTGGAGAGCTGTCTGTCTCCACTGACTCTTGTCTCTCTGCAGCTCTTCTCCACCAGGCGGCGCCACTCTGAGTCTCAGAGACCAGAAGATCCTGATCCGGATCATCATGAACCTGCTTTGAGACGCTGTGATGTCATCACTCCTCCATCTTGGACTGGAACAAGGTAACCAGTGCACATGCTCAGCTGCTGACCAACACACCAGGAACATCTTTAGATGTGCTGCAAACCTCCTGCAGGACTAAACTGAGTAGAATCTGGAGGTTAAAGGTCACTGTTACGCTCCACATGTGTTAGTTACCTTCAGGAAGACTTTGTAGATCAGCTGCTCGTCACCTCACTCACTAAATGTGGCTCGTTGGGAGGAAAAGTGTTGTTTAACAGACAATCTGAAGTCTTTTATTCTGTTTATTGTGTGTAAAAAGTCTCCACAAAGTTTATTTGGCTCTGAAATTTGAGGTAATTAAGAAAAAACAAGTTAATGTCTTTGATTTATGTTGTAATCACAAAGTTGGCTTTGTAAATAATGATTTTAGGCTTTTCTTGTGTTTTTTTGATGTTTTTAATTTTTAATAACTTTTTTTTTTTTTATGAGTCCTCCTCTCGGGTTAACAACATATAGAAGTTCCGATTTTAACTTAGTGTGAAAGAGATGGCACAATGGGAGTATAAGGGGTTGGAGTGCCAGATGTCAGTGGTTCAAGACCTGGTACTGCTTTAAGTCAGAATTTTGGTGAAAGTGGGCGTGGTTATGCTAATTAGGGGGTGTGGCTTTTGAAAAAAAAAATAGTATGAGTTTGGTTGCGTGTATTCCTCCTCCTTCCTTCCCCTCTGTCCTCCTCTCCTTCCTTGATCCTCCTCCAGTGTGTCTCCTTGTTTCCTTTGCTTGAGTCCTTTTGAGTTTCCGTTGGTGAGTCCTTTGAGATCCAGTGGGGTTTGAACCGATGTTCTCCTTGGTGTGAAGTCCATGTGTTATCCATTGAGCTGTGGCTCCGAGGCTTATAGTTGTCGTTTACTCCTATTAGTGCTTAATTTCAGAGGACAAACTGATAATAGTTTCAGGAGGGGATTGAACTCACAACCTTCTGCTCTCTGTAGCAGTGTTTATCCTCTATGCTACGGGAGAGATGCAGTGACAGGTGGCGTGTGGTATGATGACTGCACCAGAAGGTATAGAAGCACACAAACAAAAGAAGAGTTTCAGCTGGGACTTGAACCAAGAACCTTTGGATTGCAAACCCAACAATATTACCACTAAACCACAGTGGATATGCAACAGCAGGTGGAATGTAAAGTAGTCTGTCAGCAGAAAGTAGTGAAGTCAAACTGAAAATAATAGTGTAAGGTGGGGATTGAACTCACAACCTTCTGCTTCCTGTAGCAGGGTTTATCCTCTACACTACTAGCAGAGATATTTTGACAGGTGGCGTGTGTTTTGATGAATGCACCAGAAGGTATAGAAGCACACAAACAGAAAAAGAGTTTCAGCTGGGACTTGAACCAGGAACCTTTGGGTTACAAATCCAACAATATTACCACTAGACCACAGTGGAGATACAGACAGCAGGTGGAATGTGAAAAATATTCTGCCAGCAGGAAGAAGTGAAGTCGAAAAGTTTCAGGCTGGATTTGAACCCAAAACTTTAGACACCATGCGTCAGCAACATTTCCCCTTCACCACAATGGACAAAAGCTCTTAAAGTGAAATTGTGTTTTGTAGTGAGACGTAATCAGAAAGGTTAAAAAAAATGTTTGACATCTTGCCTCAAAAACATGTTGCTGCAATCCACAAGTTTTCACAAATCACAGATAGTTTCCTTCCAGTTTATATCCATGAAAAAAAATGAAAACAGAACCAACGAGACTGGATTTAAACCAAGAACCTTCAGGTCCAGGACCCTTGACATGTCCACTACACCAGAGGAACACAGGAAGTATATTAGAAGATATAAGAAGATATTCTTGTTGAACTGATGAATGCACCAGGAGGTTTCGAAGCAATCAAACAGAAAATTATTTTCAGCTGGGATATGATCCAAGAATCTCCAGATTGGGAACCCAATGACATTTCCACTATACCACTGTGGAACAATGCATTTGGTCTAGGTGACACTCTTAATTGCACTGGGAGGTATTGAAGCAAACAAACAGAAAAAGAGTTTCAGGTGGGATTGGAACCAATGTTCTTCAGGTTGAGGACTCATGACTATACAACTACACCACAGCAGAGATGCAGATAATAGGAGGAAAGTGAATGATATAGTTTCAGCAAGTAATTATTGAAGTGGATGGGTAGAAAAGGAGGTTTTAGGCTGGATTTGAACACACAACCTTCAGGTGCAGGATCCTTGACATGTCCACTACACCAGAGGAACACAGGAAGGACACTGAGCTGTTCCTAACTTGATGTCATGAATGCAGCAGGAAGTCTCAAGAGGACAAACTGAAAAAAAAAAAAGGAATTATGCTGGATTTGAACCCAGAACCTGATGCATTATGGACTGGAACTTTTCCACTAGACCACAGAGGAGACACTGGATTTTTTTTTTTTTTGATACAGAATCATGCAGTTAGAAATATTAAACATTTGGTTGATTGATTGAAAACGTTCACAAGTTTGTGTCACAGTTTTTCTCCAGTTTATATCCATCATAGAGATGATAGAAATATATATATATATATATATATATATGTGTGTGTGTGTGTGTGTGTGTGTGTGTGTGTGTGTATGTGCCTGACAGCCTCAATTTCTCATTAAAAAGACATCTTAGAATAGACGATCTTTGATTTGTAGTTCTTTAAAAGATCTTTGAAAAAAATCACAAATCAAAGATCCTTAATTCTAAGATGTCGTTTTAATGAGAAATTGGCGGAAAAGACGTACAGAATAGAGGATCTTTGATTTGTGACTTTTTTCAAAGATCTTTGATAATATAAAAAACTACAAATACAAAGATCGTCTATTCTGAGCTGTCTTTTTAATGAGAAATTGATGCTGTCAGGCACATATACATACATATATGTATATGTGCATCTTAGAATAGACGATCTTTGTATTTGTAGTTTTTTTATATCATCAAAGATCTTTGAAAAAAGTCACAAATCAATGATCCTCTACTCTTTATGTCTGTGAAAGAGACAAAAGGAGGGACAGTGCCTTCTGCTGGACGACTGCAAGAATACAAATCTGTATTCAGACTCTCTGCCTCGACTTTCACACACTGGCATCAAACTCCTGCTTCCTTATGTTAATTAACTTATTTAATGGTGCATAAGTAAAGGAGACATTTCATTAAAGAATTACGAATAAAACAACTTTTGGTCCAAACACTCAGCAGAACTTCTGTGCCTTCTTGTTTATTTTTAAAAAGGGTTTCTAACTTTATAAATACATATTTGAATTTTATTCATTCATAAAAATAGTGTTCATGAATTAATTTACATCCTTAACGAGCTGTTTGGTATTTGAGATGACTGAAAACTGAGCAGCCTGGAATCAAACCAACAACCTTCAGGTGCAGGATCCTTGACATGTCCACTACTCCAGAAGAACACAGGAAGGAAACTGTGCTGTTCCTAACTTGTTGTCATGAATGCAACAGGAAGTCTCAAGAGGACAAACTGAAAAAAAAAAAGATTTATGCTGGATTTGAACGCAGAACCTGCTGCATTATGGACTGGAACTTTTCCACTAGACCACAGAGGAGACACTGGATTTATTTTATATTTTTTGACACAGAATCATGCAGTTAGAAATATTAAACATTTGGTTGATTGATTGAAAACGTTCACAAGTTTGTGTCACAGTTTTTCTCCAGTTTATTTCCCTCATAGAGATGATATTTATATATGTGTGTGTGTGTGTGTGTGTGTGTGTGTGTGCCTGACAGCCTCAATTTCTCATTAAAAAGACATCTTAGAATAGATGATCTTTGTATTTGTAGTTCTTTAAAAGATCTTTGAAAAAAAAATCACAAATCAAAGATCCTTAATTCTAAGATGTCGTTTTAATGAGAAATTGGCGAAAAAGACGTACAGAATAGAGGATCTTTGATTTGTGACGTCTTATACAAACATATAAAACGTGTCTTAAAAAGGCATAAAGAATAGACGATCTTTGTATTTGTAGTTTTTTATATTATCAAAGATCTTTGAAAAAAGTCACAAATCAATGATCCTCTATTCTTTATATCTTTTTAATGATAAATTGTGGCTGCCAGGCACATTTACTTCTAGTCTAGTTTATTCTGATGGATTCAGCAGGAAGTTTATCCAGACAAACACTCAGCAGTCTTCATGTCTTTTGTTCATAATGATGAAGTTTATTTCTAAATGTGTGTTGTTCCTGCAGGCGTCTGATCCAGAGGACGAGTCAGCAGGTTGGACCAACACATGGCTCACTGCCGTCAGCTGGAAGATCCAACAGCTTCATCAATCATTTACCTTTTATTCATGCATTCATAGTTTTATTCATCCTGTGAAAGAGACAAAAGGAGGTACAGCGCCTTCTGCTGGACGACTGCAAGAATACAAATCTGTATTCAGACTCTCTGCCTCGACTTTCACACACTGGCATCAAACTCCTGCTTCCTTATGTTAACTAACTTATTTAATGATTCATAAGTAAAGGAGACATTTATTTAAAGAATTACGAATAAAACAACTTTTGGTCCAAACACTCAGCAGAACTTCTGTGCCTTCTTGTTTATTTTTAAAAAGGGTTTCTGTCTTTATAAATGCATATTTGAATTTTATTCATTCATAACAATTGTGTTCATGAATTAATTTACACCCTTAACGAGCTGTTTGGTAGTTGAGATGAAAACTGAGCAGCCTGGATTCAAACCAACAACCTTCAGGTGCAAGATCCTTGACATGTCCACTATACCAGAGGAACACAGAAATTAAAATTCTTGTTTGAAATGATGATTGCACCAGGAGGTTTTGAAGTAATCAAACAGAAAATTATTTTCAGCTGGGATTGGAACCAATGTTCTTCAGGTTGAGAACCCATGACTGTACCACTACACTACAGCAGAGATGAAGGTAAGAGGTAGCACGTGAATTACATAGTTTCAGCAGTAATTATTGAAGTGGATGGGTAGAAAAAGAGGGTTTCAGGCTGGATTCAAACCAACAACCTTCAGGTGCAGGACCCTTGACATGTCCACTCATCCAGAGGAAAACAGGAAGGAAACTGAGCTGTTCCTAACTTGTTGTCATGAATGCAGCAGGAAGTCTCAAGAGGACAAACTGAAAAAAGTTTTCAAACTGGATTTGAACCCAGAACCTTCTGAACCATGTACTGGAACATTTCCACTAGACCGAGAGGAAACTCTGGACATCTTTCTCTCTTTTTGAGACAGAATCATGCAGTTAGAAATATTAAACATTTGGTTGTTAGATTGAAAATGTTCACAAGTTTGTGTCACAAACAGTTTTCCTCCAGTTTATTTCCATCACAGAGACGATAGAAACTGATATTTATCAAAGATCAATGCTGGATTCAAACCTGTGACCTTTAGGTCCAGGACCCTTGACTCTTCAAGCCAGAAAAGTTTGACTTCAGACTTTGACCCAGAAACTCTCAAAATGGTCTTATTATAGTCTGTTGATACATATTAGAGCATTATGTGGCCAGAAATCACAAAAAAACTCATATTTTGAGATGTCCAAAATTTTGAAGAAAAACAAAAAGTCATACTATAGCATGTCGTATTTTTTCGTGAAAAGGTCATAAAAATTTTAAATGCCCCGAAACTTTCAAAATCGTCTTATTATAATCTGTTGATACATATAGTAGAATATTTTTCCTGAAATCATAAAAAAACACCATATTGTGAGACGTCCAAAATGTGAAAAAAGTCATACTATAGCATGTCGAAATTTTCAAATATGGTCAAATTTTAAATATGCTTAAAATGGTTTTATTATAGTCTGTTGATACATATTAGAGCATTTTGTGGCCAGAAATCACACAAAAAACACCATATTTTGAGAAAATTTTAAATTTGAAAAAAAGTCATACTATAGCATGTCGATTTTTTTGTGAAAAAGTCATAACATTTTAAATGCCCCGAAACTCTCAAAATGTTCTTATTATAGTCTGCTGATGCATGCAGTAGGCTGGCTTTTCCTGAAATAACATAAAAACATCATATTTTGACATCAAAATGACAAAAAAAAGTCATACTATAGCATGTCGTTTTTTGTCAAAAATGGTGAAATTTTAAAATGCCTTAAAATGACTTTATTATAGTCTGTTGATACATATTAGAACATAATTTGTCCATAAATGACAGAAAATTACATATTATGGGATTTAGAAAAATTGGACAGAAACTAAAAAGTCATACTATAGCATGTCGTTTTTTGTTAAAAATGATAAAAATGACTTTTGATACATGTTAGAACATACTTTGTCCATAAATGACTCAGACAACAAGATTGCAAATCATTTATTTTGATTTTTAATACCTACAAAGTATGTTTTTGATGAATAATCGTGATGAAAACAGATTGATTGATTCAAGCTGCTGATATCTAAAATAAAACTTCTCTCAGTAACGAGGTTTAAACACTTTACTGTTTTAAGGCAAACTGGGACTGAAAGTATAAAGAGGTGCAGCAGCTGGCGGAGACTCTCCTCTGATTGGATAAAAACAGTACAAAAGGTTTGTAAATCAACATTCAGAAACAGTTTGATTGGTTCTGAGGATCATCAGACCTGCAGAACGAGGCACTTGTTGGTCTCTGAAGCTTTTAAAGGCCGTTTGATTTCTTCTGAGCAGCAACGTGAACATCCATAAATACCGAGCGGAGAATAAATAGAGTCTGTACAGCAGCGGCTGCAGTGTGCGTGGTTGGTTCGCCACCCCGGCGTCCGTCTCTCTCCGAGTCTCTCCGAGTCTCTCCGAGTCTCTTCTCCGTGTCTCTCCGTGTCTCTCCGTGTGGACTGATGAGGCCTCGCGGTGCGTTCAGGGCCCAGCGGGGCCGGAGGGATCGGGGGCGCTGCGTCCCCGGAGCGTCTCTAAAGCGGTCAGAGTCTCGGAGCTCAGAGCGCCGTCTCAAAGATGACCAGGCTGCCGTCGGACGTCTCCGCGTGGCCGTTGGACACGTTGGGACGAGTCGAGCTGTCGAACGCCTGCAGGGACACAAGGACACGAGGACACGAGGACAAGACAGGACAGGAGGACACGTCAGGACACGAGGACAGTCAGGACGATCAATAACTAGTTAATATGATTATGTGATGATCAATGAAGATGAACAGCTTCATTTCTGTCCTTTTCTCTCTAAACACAGAAGAACATTTAAGTGTCTCTGGTGCCCTCTAGTGGTTCTAGATGGTCACGTTTCTGAATTTTGAATGTCTTTTTTGTCATTTTGTGTCTTTTTTGTCATGTCGAATGACCAAAAAAAAAGACACAAAATTATTAAAAAAAGACAAAATTACCAAAAAAAGTATTTAAAGGGACCTTCCACACACAAAACGGTAAAGTGCCATTCATATAAAACTCACATTAAACTTTCATACCATGACCAAAAAAATACACAAAATTATTCAAAAAAGAGACAAAATGACCAAAAAAGACACAAAATGACCAAAAAAAGACAGAATTACCAAAAAAGACACAAAATCATTAAAAAATACATACAATTATTAGAAAAGGACAAAATTAGACAAAATTACCAAAAAAAAAAGACACAAAATTACAAAAAAAAAAGAAGACAAAATTACCCCAAAAAAAGGCACAAAATTACAAAAAAAGACAAAATTAAAAAATAAATAAATAAAAGACAAAATTACAACAAAAAAAAGACACAAAATTACAAAAAAAAGACAAAATGATTTTAAAAAAAGACACAAAATTACAAAAAAGGGACAAAATTACAAAAAAAGAAGACAAAATTATTTTTAAAAAAAAGACAAAATTATATATATAAAAAAAAAGACAAAATAAAAAAAAAAAAAGACAAAATTACCAAAAAAAGGTGGGGGCCACAAAATATTGTCACGAGGGCCGCAATTGGCCCGCGGGCCGCGAGTTTGAGACCCCTGGTCTAAAGCCTGTACATTCTCTGGTTAAAGCCTCAGTAGCAGAACAAACGTTTCTCTCTGAGCTGTTTCTCTGGTTTAAAGTGTCTCTGACCTGTTTGGCGGCGTCCAGCAGCGCGGCCGCCTCCTGCTTCCCCGTCTGCTGCACCATCTTGTAGAAGATCCCGTCCTCGTCCTGCAGCAGAGTGAACGGCTCGTCGTAGGCCTGGATCCTGCCCGCATCCAGGACCTGCACCAGGACCAGGGTTCAGATCATTACACCTTCTAACTGACACAAACTGAGTCTCACATCCTTCAAAGTTACAACAATCTCCTCCTAGCAGATTGTTTGAAAATATAATAATTCTGCATCAATCCAAATGCAAACAACAGAATGAAACCAGATCTTTCTGCACAGAAAAACTCTTTGAGATTCCAGTAAACTGGATCTGAAGCATCAATCTAAACAGCTTTGTTCCCCTGAAGGGTCTCTGGTGCCCTCTAGTGGTTCTAAAGGTTTCTGACATCCAGTGTGAGGAAATGGTTCAGTAGTTTGGCTGAACTGGAGCTCTTGGTTTCTGCTTCACTTAGTGTGACTAAATAGACTGCAAGCTTAACAACGTGTGACTGACCAGGATCCTGTCGCTGTCGATGATGGTGTTGATGCGGTGAGCGATGGTCAGAACGGTACACTCTCTGAACTTCTCACGGATCGTCTTCTGGATCAGACCGTCCGTCCTGCAAAGACAAAACATCAGAGACATCAGAGACATCAGAGACACAGAGGCAGGAAGTTTACCAGACACAGTGCAGTGAATCAAACCTCTCATCAAGTTAAAATTCCCCCAAGAAGTCAAAAATGAACATGACTGGCATTCCTGCACACAAACAGGGTGAATATTTAGTAGATAAGGATATTTTTATCTGCAAGATAGAACATTTCCTCCATATTTTAAGATGTTCAACTGAGAATATATAATATGACTCATTTAACATTATAATAATAAACTGGAATTTGAAGGGTTATAATTCTGGAAATTAATTCATATTTAGTGGAGATGACAAGCACTGAAGTTGGGTGAATTGGAGAATAATAGTAATGCAGAACTTTAAGGCCGTTTCTTGGTGCAGACGTTGTTTAAATGGGTGCATAAGAGGTTCTTAATCCCTCTTTTATGGACCTATTTATGGTCCTTTTGTGTCTTTCTATGGTCCTTTTGTGTCTTTTTGTCCTTTCTTGGTCCTTTTTTTGTTATTTTGTGTCTTTTTATGGTCCTTTTGTGTCTTTTTTTGTCAATTTTGTGTCTTTTTTTGGTCCTTTTGTGTCCTTTCTTGGTCATTTTGTGTCTTTTTATGGTCCTTTTGTGTATTTTTGTCCTTTTTTTGTCAATTTTGTGTTTTTTTTGGCCATTGTGTCTTTTTTTGTTTCTTTTTTTGGTCCTTTTGTGTATTTTTTTTGTCATGTTGTGTCTTTATGTCTTTTTTTGATCCTTTCGTGTATATTTGTGTCCTTTCTTGGTTTTCTTGGTTATTACAGTTGTTATTATGTTTCTGTCGTCTTGCAGCTTCAGAATCAAAGAGCCCAGAGAACCAGTTCTGGTCTTGAGGGTCCTGTTTCTGTACCTGGGGTCCACGTTGGCGGTGGCCTCGTCGATGACCAGGATGCGGTTCTTCCTGAGGACGGCTCTGGCCAGACAGACCAGCTGCCTCTGACCCACGCTGAAGTTAGAACCAGACTCAGCCAGGACCGTCTCCAGACGCCCCGGGAGGTCCTCCACCACCGACCGGAGCTGGACCTGAAGGAGACAGAGACCAGGACCAGGGTCAGACAGAGACCAGAGAGAAATAATCTTCTATAATTCTACAATGTCATTTAGCAGACGCTTTTATCCAAAGACACAAGACATAAATGGACAAAAACATTACTCAAAAAAAACACAAAATCCACTCACTGACTTTCCTAATGACTAACTTATTAATTAAAAAAAACAAAAAAAAAACGGCGTGGGATGGGAAACATAATTTGTCCATAAATGACAGAAAAACACCATTTTATGGGATTTAGAAAAATTGGACAGAAACTAAAAAGTCATACTATAGCATGTCGTTTTTTGTCAAAAATGGTCAAATTTTTAAATTGCTAATAATGCAAAAAACTGTCCAATTATAGCCTCTTGATACGTATTAGAGCACAATGTGTCCAGAAAGCACAAAAAAACACCAAATTTTGAGGTGTCCAAAATTTGAAATTTTTTTTTAAAAAGTCATACTATAGCATGTCGTATTTTTTCGTGAAAAAGTCACAAAAATTTAAATGCCCCGAAACTTTCAAAATTGTCTTATTATTGTCTGTTGATACATGAAGTAGAATATTTTTCCTGAATTCATAAAAAACACACCATATAATGTCGAGTCCAAAATTTGAAAAAAAAAGAGCATGTGGTTTTTTGTCAGAAATGGTGAACTTTAAAAATGCCTAAAATGACTTTATTAGTCTGTTGATACATATTAGAAGATAATTTGTCCATAAATGACAAAGCGGCGTCGGCTGGTCCTGACCTCCTCCAGAGCTCTCCACAGCTCCTCGTCTGTGTGCTGGTTGAACGGGTCCAGGTTCTTCCTCATGGAGCCTGTGAACAGAACCGGGTCCTGGAGAACAACAGGGGACGGTATTAGTTCATCTGTAGGTTCTTAATCCCTCTTTTATGGTCCTTTTGTGTATTTTTGTGTCCTTTATTGGTCATTTTGTGTCTTTTTGTGTCTTTTTATGGTCCTTTTGTGTCTTTTTTTGTCAATTTTGTGTCTTTTTATTGTTTTTTGGGTCCTTTTGTGTATTTTTGTGTCTTTTTTTCTCATGTTGTGTCTTTGTCATTTTGTGTCTTTTCTTGGTCATTTTGTGTCTTTTTTTGGTCCTTTTTATGGTCATTTTGTGTCTTTTTTGTAATTTTGTGTCTATTTTTGTCAATTTATGTCTTTTTTATTGTCATTTTGTGTCTATTTTTGTCATTTTGTTCTATTTTTGTCAATTTATGTCTTTTTTATTGTCATTTTGTGTCTATTTTTGTCATTTTGTGTCTATTTTTTGTCATTTTGTGTCTTTTTATGGTAATTTTGTGTCTATTTTTTTTTATAATTTTGTGTCTTTATTGCTGAGAGTCATTTTCTATATGGAATGAGTCAGTTGTGTTGTGTTGTGTTGTGTTGTTGTCTGTCTGTCAGCAGACTGACCTGAGGGATGATGGACATCTTCATCCTGAGGTCGTGGAGTCCGATCTCTGATGTGAGGACTCCGTCGATGTAGATCTTCCCCTGAGGTTCAGCCAGCCGGAACAGAGCCGACACCAGAGAGCTTTTACCGGCTCCGGTCCGCCCCACGATGCCCACCTGGTTATTACAGCACAAATATACATTATATCATATACACGGGGCAATATTCACCTACTTTTATCACACAACACGTCTCCTTTAGAATAAAAGGAAGAAAACCTCCAGAACAAACATTTCTCTGGAGATTTAACGACATTTAGTAGATTCCTCCTGCACGATATCATGTGATTTACATGTTTTATATCAATTAGAGTCAAATCTTAATCTTCAATTAGTCATTTTTTTTCATTAAGAACGTATGAAATCTGACCAGTTTTATTCTTAACTAGATTAACTCATTCATATCCTGATTTATACAAAATCTGGTTCATAGAAATGTGATTTTTTATGGCTTGAGACAATATTTTCTGATTTATGAAATGATGACTGACACACACACACACACAGACTGGAAATAATGTGCTGGAAATATATGCAAATGAGTGCATATTTAATGACCTCATTTGCATATCTACACAGAAACCTTGTTTTAAATTAAATAAACTGTGTAAGTTTCACACCTTCTCCCGGGGCCTGAACACACACACACACACACACACACACACACACACACACACAAATAAGACAAAAATGACCAAAAATACAAAAAATGACAACAAAAAAAAGACACAAAAGGACCAAAAAAGATACAAAATGATACAAAATGACACAAAAAGACCAAAAAATACAAAAAATTACAACAAAAAAGACACAAAATTACCAAAAAAAGACACAAAATGACCAAAAAAAGACACAAAATGACATAAAAAAGGACACAAAATGACCAAAAAATTACACAAAAGGACCAAGAAAAGACACACACACACACACACACACACTCAGCTGTGTGTTAATAATAATAAAGTGTGTTATTTCCTGGTGCTCTGTGTGTGTTTCTGACCTTCTCTCGCGGTCTGAACGTGGCCTTCATGTTCTTGAGGACGACGGGTCCGTCGGCGCTGTACGAGAAGCTGACGCCGTCGAAGGTGACCAGGCCGCGGCTCGGCCAATCAGGAGGAGGACGCTTCCCCGTCTCCCAGGGTGCTTCACTCTCCAGCTCCGTGTACTCCACCACGCGCTCCACAGACGTCATCTGAACCAGGAACATTAGATTATTAATATCTGAGACGGTAATTACACAAACTAATGTACAAATTATATGATTTCTATTAAAAAAGACTAAAAAAAAACAGCCGAAACTGGGCCAAGATGGACTATATGATAAAAATTTGATTAAAAAACATTTGAATTAATTAAAGAAATTGTATTGAATGAATAAAATCAACTGTATTTAATAGAAACTTTTTTTTTTATTTTGTGTCTTTCTATGGTCCTTTTGTGTCTTTTTTTGTCAATTTTGTGTCTTTTTTGTTTCTTTTTTTGTCAATTTTGTGTCTTTTTTTGTTTCTTTTTTTGGTCCTTTTGTGTATTTTTGTGTCCTTTCTTGGTCATTTTGTGTCTTTTTCTGGTCATTTAGAGTCTTTTTGGTAATTTTACATGTTTTTTTGTAATTTTGTGTCATTTTTGTCTTTTTTTGGTCATTTTGTGTCTTTTTTTTGTAATTTTACATGTTCTGTTTTTTGTAATTTTGTGCCCTTTTTTCTTTTTCTGGTCATTCTTGTCTTTTTTTGGTCATCTGGTCTTTTTGGTAATTTTACATGTTTTCTGGTCATTTTTGTCTTTTTTTGGTCATCTGGTCTTTTTGGTAATTTTACATGTTTTTTTGTCATTTTTTTTGTCATTTTGTGCCTTTTGTGGCATTTTGCGTCTTTTTCTTGTCATTTTTGTGTGTTTTTTTTGTCATCTTGTGTCTTTTTTTGGTCATAGATTTTTCACTTTTTTCATGCATAATTCATGCAAAACACTTAAGCGTGGCTTGTAAACCCACATTTAAAAAAAAACAACTCTATATGCTGAATTTTTAATGTTGTTTTGATGAAGTGTATGTGCTGTAGCACTTTGAGGTTATTTTATAATGTAAAGTGCATGAGAAATAAAATGTATTATTATTATATCTGAGCCGGTAATAATAAAAACAAATGTACAAATAGGATGTTTGTGTAGATTTCTATTAAAAAAGCCTAATAAAGAGCTATTTATGTAATATAAATTTGATAAAAAAATATTTAAATTAGTTAAAGAAATTATATATATATGAATCAAATTAAATATAAGAAATAGGAACATTTAGATTTCATGGAACTCTCCATGATTTTAAAAAAATCTATTATTTCAGCAATTTTAGCTAATAAAAAACTTTTTTTCATCATGCAATACAGGCCGTAATAAATCACATTATCATTCATAAATCAGCTGAAAACTGAAGTTGAAGACTTCTATAATCCAGACTGACTGCTATAATATGAATATATATTAATATAAATATATTCTCACCATGTTCTCGACCTCGGTGCTCTGTCTGACGCCCCACTGGAACATCCCCATCAGGGTGACGGCGTAACTCAGAGCCAGACCCACCGAGCCCGCATCCATCTCTAAACACAAACAACAACAAGAATAACATTACAGGGAGAGTTTATTATAATAAAAGATATTTAAGAACTCTTTAAGAGAATAAAACCATCCTCACGGTCTCGGAGCAGAACGCAGCCGAAGGTGGTGACGGTCACGAAGATGGCACAGATCCCATCCAGACGCATAGCGAACCAACGAGACGTGGTCAGGAACAGGAACCAGGCAGCTGAAAACACATTATTATTATTATTATTATTATTATTACTGGAACTGTCTGAGGATGTGTATGAAGCTCAAAAGCCAAAGTTGAGTCCGTTTTAGTGGAACTTGTTTGTTTGTTGCTTGTGAATCCTCCAACCAGAGACAGATTATTATTATTATTATTAATATTATTATTATTAATATTATTATTATTATTATCATTATTATTATTATTATTATCATCATCATTATTATTATCATTATTATTATCATCATCATCATCATCATTATTATTATTATTATCATCATTTTTATTATTATTATTACTGGAACCAGCGAGACGTGGTCAGGAACAGGAACCAGAGAGCTACAGGACCAGAGACACATTATTATTATTATTATTATTATTATTATTATTATTATTATTATTATTTAATACCCTCCAACCAGAGAATAGTTGTAAAAAACTTCCACGGTTTTCTTTATTTCCATGTTTACGTTTTCCTCCACCAAGAAGAAATAATCCTGCAGGTTTTTATCTCCTCAAACGTTCCCTCTGACCAACTAGAAATAGAAGTTTCACCCTGATCCAGACGAACCCAACAGACTGAAGCTTCTGGTACCTGAGTGGAGGTGAACAGTGGATGTGGTGATGGTACCTGAGTGAACAGTGGATGTGGTGATGGTACCTGAGTGCAGGTGAACAGTGTTGATGGTACCTGAGTGAACAGTGGATGTGGTGATGGTACCTGAGTGGAGGTGAACAGTGTTGATGGTACCTGAGTGAACAGTGGATGTGGTGATGGTACCTGAGTGGAGGTGAACAGTGTTGATGGTACCTGAGTGAACAGTGGATGTGGTGATGGTACCTGAGTGGAGGTGAACAGTGTTGATGGTACCTGAGTGAACAGTGGATGTGGTGATGGTACCTGAGTGGAGGTGAACAGTGTTGATGGTACCTGAGTGAACAGTGGATGTGGTGATGGTACCTGAGTGAACAGTGGGTGTGGTGATGGTACCTGAGTGAACAGTGGGTGTGGTGATGGTACCTGAGTGAACAGTGGGTGTGTGGATGGTACCTGAGTGAACAGTGGGTGTGTTGATGGTACCTGAGTGAACAGTGGGTGTGGTGATGGTACCTGAGTGAACAGTGGGTGTGGTGATGGTACCTGAGTGAACAGTGGGTGTGGTGATGGTACCTGAGTGGACAGTGGGTGTGTTGATGGTACCTGAGTGAACAGTGGGTGTGGTGATGGTACCTGAGTGAACAGTGGGTGTGGTGATGGTACCTGAGTGAACAGTGGATGTGGTGATGGTACCTGAGTGCAGGTGAACAGTGGGTGTGTTGATGGTACCTGAGTGAACAGTGGGTGTGGTGATGGTACCTGAGTGAACAGTGGATGTGGTGATGGTACCTGAGGGAACAGTGGATGTGGTGATGGTACCTGAGTGAACAGTGGATGTGGTGATGGTACCTGAGTGAACAGTGGATGTGGTGATGGTACCTGAGTGCAGGTGAACAGTGGGTGTGTTGATGGTACCTGAGTGAACAGTGGGTGTGTTGATGGTACCTGAGTGAACAGTGGGTGTGTTGATGGTACCTGAGTGAACAGTGGGTGTGGTGATGGTACCTGAGTGAACAGTGGATGTGGTGATGGTACCTGAGTGAACAGTGGGTGTGGTGATGGTACCTGAGTGAACAGTGGGTGTGGTGATGGTACCTGAGTGAACAGTGGATGTGGTGATGGTACCTGAGTGAACAGTGGGTGTGTTGATGGTACCTGAGTGAAGGTCCTGGTGAGCGTCGAAGGTTTTCTGGAACCTCTCCTCGGCTCCGAAGGCTCGGATCGTCCACAGACCCTGAAGAGACGAGGACAGGTGGGAGAAGACGGGACTCCGAGCTGCACACACACACACACACACACACACACACACAACATGACAACAACAGGTCAACAATATGACAACAACACGTCAACAACAGGTCAACAACAGGTCAACAACAGGTCAAAAAAATTTTCTCTGAAAATGTGAAGATTCTCACGAGAAAAGCTTGATGGAAACACCAACATTTTATGAAACTTTTTTAAAAATGTGCATAAACGTTTTTTTTACGCTCCCTTGAGGTGTTTTAGTCTTAATGCAGGACAGAACAGGAGATAAAAACTGTTTCTGTTAATAAGTTCTGACATCAAAGTCACATGACTAATCAGCTGTTTCCTCTGAAAGACTTCTCTTTTTCTCTCTTCTTGTTTTCTCTCTCTTGCTCAATCTTTTCTTCCTCTGTGGAAGCCGGATTATGCAGCAATGCAGCAATCTCCAGATCTAGCATGCTGTTTTTGTTGTTAATTATTGAAGAGAGTTCTGTTTTTCCTTCTTCTACCAAATTGTACGTGAAAAATTCTCTTGAAACATAAGAAAACAGATTACGTAATGAACGGAGCGACAGTAAAAACTAAACTTGAGGAAATTATATATATACATTGATGTTTTGTTTTTTCATGCATGAATGTGACACTTATGGAATATTATTGGAAAATATGACAGAAAATATCAAAACAAAGGAGGTCTGACTTCTTCCTCTTTGGACATGAAATATTTATTTGGGCTTCTTTATTTAGTTTTTTGTGATGTTTGCAGAAAATGGTATAATGTTATTCTTGTTTGCTTTGTTTTTATTGTATTTTTTAACATGTTTGACTGTTTATTGGCTCTAAACCAGCTGAAGGAAACTCACTCATTCACACTTTCTTTAACACAACATTTCTAAACTGGCTTCTACTCACTGGTGGACTCGAGGCGTTTGACGTTCCTGGAGGTTCTCAGGAAGTATCGTCTGAGGACGATGAAGACGATGAGGAGGGGGACGACGGGGAGGAGGAGCCAGGGGATCACCGACACCGCCACCGCCACCACGCCGACAATCTGCAGGGCCACCTGAGGAAACAGACCGAAGATTTAAAGGCTGCTGGGAACGATTACTGTTAAAACCTTTGAACCGGCATGTTGGTAAAAGCATGTTTTCTTTAAAGAAATCACCAAAAACACGCCAGTTATCACAAACAGATACGAACCAAAACCTTCAAAGGCTTCAAATTGGGAGATTTCTTCAACATGTTTCACTGGAAATTTTGCTAAAAATAAACTGTTTGCTAAAGGGATGTCCAGAAGAGAAGAAGAAGAAAACAAGCAACAACACGGCAGCAGTTTAAACCGACGCGGTGGTCGAGTCTGTCTGCGGTCTGGAAGTATTTTAAAGTGAAGGGAAATAACACTGATGTGATTGCAAACTGTGAGGTTTGTAAACTGGGAATTTCAAGAGGTGGCAAGCACATTACTGGCCTTACTTTATGACACTGTGGCACTTTTATTTGCTTATTTGTTTACATGCCTGCCAGCTATTTTAAGTTGAGCTGCTGTTCATTTTTATGTTTGACATTTTTAATTAAAATATTCTGTTGCAAGGTGAAATTTTTTTATTTGTAATTATTACTTGATTGTTCAAGCAACCTCAAAGAATATGTGTTAAATGATAAAATAAAAAAGGCACATCCTGGATCTGTTTCTTCATTGTTTTAATGTATTATAGAAGTATCGGATCGGGACTCGGTATCGGCAGATACTCAGAATCAAATGACTCGGGGGCAAAAAAACCTGATCAGGACATCCCTAGTTTGCTATAAATAGATTCTGTTAAAAACAGAATATTTGCAGCTATGGAAGCATGAATGAGGTGAAGAGAGCTGAACTCGTCTCTTTTATGATTTTAAATCAACTTTAAGAATGTTTTCTGCATTATATGTTGCATAAAAACATTCAGATTCGAGCACAGAAACTGATAGTTTATCTCTAACATGGTGATCTCTTGTGTACAGAGACTCTGATCTCTGGTTGTGTATCAGAGCTGATCTCTGGTTGTGTATCAGAGCTGTAAAATGTTTCCTCACACAAGTGAAGTCCACAAAGGTCCAGGGCAGGTTAGAGTCCAGCTGTCCGATGTCCTTAGAGAACCTGTTGAGGACTCGTCCTGAGGAAGAGGAGGAGACGAGACAGTTAGAAGAAGAAGATCTGTAGTCTTTTTCTGCTCCTCTTCTTTAATTTGCCTGAATTTTTACTGTATTTCAAATGTATATGTGCATCTATGCAGATGTGCTAACACATTTCATGGCAGTTTATTAGAACCGCTTTGTTCATAAAGTTTCCATGTTTAAAAAGTGAGTGATTAATAAACCAAATTAAATGTTGCTACTGATGCATTTAACAGTTTCGTAGCATCGACTGAAGGAATCCTCGTGTTTGGAGTTTAAATTAAACAGCAGCGTCTTTACCTTCATTATCAGGTAAAAATCAGTGTAGCGGTACAAATCCCATCATTATTTCACTTTTACAAGCCTTCCTACACGTCCAATGATGCCATAATAGTTTATTTATCCAGATGAGATACTAATAATCCTCTGGAAAACAACACATTTTCCTCATAATGGCTGACAGTGACTGTATTGCTAAGATGTTGTTTTTTATTATATTTAAACCCACATAAATTCCCAGTTTATTCCCATAAATTCTCAGTTTATTCCCATACATTCTCAGTTTATTCCCATAAAATCCCAGTTAATTCCCATAAATTCCAAGTTTATTCCCGTACATTCCAAGTTTATTCCCATAAATTCCAAATTTATTTCCATAAATTCCCAGTTTATTCCCATAAATTCCCAGTTAATTCCCATAAAATCCCGGTTAATTCCCATAAATTCCAAATTTATTTCCATAAATTCCCAGTTTATTCCCATAAATTCCCAGTTAATTCCCATAAAATCCCAGTTAATTCCCATACATTCCAAGTTTATTCTCATAAATTTTAGTTTATTCCCATAAATTCCAAGTTTATTCCCATAAAATCCCAGTTTATTCCCATACATTTCCAGTTTATTCCCATAAATTCCAAATGTATTCCCATAAATTCAGTTTATTCCCATAAATTCCAAGTTTATTCCCATAAATTCCCAGTTTGATCACATAAATTCCCAGTTTATTCCCATAAATTCCCAGTTTATTCCCATAAAGTCCCAGTTTATTCCCATAAATTCCCAGGTAATTCCTATAAAATCCTGGTTAACTCCCATAAATTCCAAATTTATTTCCATAAATTCCCAGTTTATTCCCATAAAATCCCAGTTAATTTCCATAAATTCACAGTTTATTCACATACACTCCAAGTTCATTCCCATAAATTCCAAATTTATTCCCATAAATTCAGTTTATTCCCATAAAATCCCAGTTCATTCACATAAATTCCAAGTTTATTCCCATAAAATCCAAGTTAATTCCCATACATTCCAAGTTTATTCCAATAAATTCCAAATGTATTCCCATAAATTCCAAGTTTATTCCCATAAAATCCCAGTTAATTCCCATACATTCCAAGTTTATTCCCATAAAATCCCAGTTTTTTCCCATAAATTAAAACTTTCTTCCCATAAAATCCCAGTTTTTTCCCATAAATTCAAACTTTCTTCCCATAAAATCCCAGTTAATTTCCATAAATTCACAGTTTATTCACATATATTCCAAATTTATTCCCATAAATTCACAGTTTATTCCTATAAAATCCCAGTTTAGCCCCACATGATGCTGTGAGGTGTTATTATATGTAGATGTCGTCCATTCACCGTCCTCTAATATCTAAAATAATATAATGTGAATATAAAGTGAGTGTGAGTGACTCACCGATGGGGTTTATGTCGAAGAAGCGGACCGGCGCTCTGAGGATGGACGTGAACATTCGGTCGTGGAGAACCTGAGCCGCCGTCACCAACACGTTGAAGAACACCGTGGTCCTGATGAAGCCGAACACCACGGTGGCTGCAGTCAGACCTACAACACACACACAACCATGGTAAAATATGAGACAAACAGCTCGTTTCCATGGAAACATCTGAGTTATTAATGTTAGTTTACCTCCATAAACGATGAGGTAGAAGTCCGTGTCCAGCTCCGCCGTCACGTTGGTCCCGTTGGTCCCGTTGGTCCCGTTGGTCCCGTTGTTCTGGATCAGAGTTCTGTTAGCATTGTTAGCGGTTAGCTTGTCCTGCTCACCGGCCCTGAGAATAATACATATATATATATAATATATATAATATAACACATATACATATGACTGTCGTGGAGGACGCTTCCCATTCCTTTGTTTCTACTTTTCGTTCTGTCGGTTTGTTGGAAACTAAAAATGTGCATGTTTTTTGCCACTTCACAAAAAAAGTCATAAACCCATAAATTCCAAGTTTATTCCCATACATTCCAAGTTTATTCCCATAAATTCCAAATTTATTTCCATAAATTCCCAGTTTATTCCCATAAATTCCCAGTTAATTCCCATAAAATCCCGGTTAATTCCCATAAATTCCAAATTTATTTCCATAAATTCCCAGTGTATTCCCATAAATTCCCAGTTTATTCCCATAAAATCCAAGTTTATTCCCACAAATTCCGAATTTATTCCCATAAAATCCCAGTTTATTCACATAAATTCCCAGTTTATTCCCATAAAATCCAAGTTTATTCCCACAAATTCCGAATTTATTCCCATAAAATCCCAGTTTATTCCCATAAATTCCCAGTTTATTCCCATAAAATCCCAGTTTATTCCCATAAATTCCCAGTTTATTCCCATAAAATCCAGTTTTTTTCCAAAAATTCCCAGTTTATTCCCATAAAATCCAGTTTATTCCCATAAAATCCAGTTTATTCCCATAAATTCCCATTTTTTCCCCATAAAATCCCAGTTTATTCCCATAAAATCCCAGTTTATTCTCTAAAATTTCAGTTTATTTCCATAAAATCCCAATTTATTCCCATAAAATCCAGTTTATCCCCATAAATTCCCATTTTCCCCCCATAAAATCCCAGTTTATTCCCATAAATTCCAAGTTTATTCCCATAAAATCCAGTTTATTCCCATACATTCCCAGTTTATTCCCATAAAATCCAGTTTATTCCCATAAATTCCCATTTTTTCCCAATAAAATCCCAGTTTATTCCCATAAATTCCCAGTTTATTCCCATAAAATCCAGTTTATTCCCATAAATTCCCAGTTTATTCCCATAAAATCCCAGTTTATTCCCATAAATTCCCAGTTTATTCCCATAAATCCCAGTTTTTTTCCATAAAATCCCAGTTTATTCCCATAAATTCCCAGTTTATTCCCATAAAATCCAGTTTATTCCCATAAATTCCCAGTTTATTCCCATAAACTCCCAATTTATTCCCATAAAATCCCAGTTTATTCCCATAAATTCCAGTAAAACCCAGAGTGTGTGTGAACGTACCAGTAGGCGAGCCACCAGTCCTGCACCACGTACGCCGCCTGACAGATAAAAATAAAGCGTCTGTGTGAGTGAGAGGGGACAGTTGATTGATTATTGATCCGTATTGATATACATATTGATATGAAGTAATACCTGAGCCAGGATGTAGAGCAGAGAGACCAGCAGCAGCAGCAGGATGTTGGCTCCAGCCTTCAGATATTTCATGTAGAGACTCAGTCCGATGGTTCCCTGAGCTCTGCTCTCCTCACTCATCGTCTGCACCGCCTCCGCCTTATTATAACACATATATATATATATATATTATATAAATATACTGGATATTATTATACTGCACTGCACCACAGCACAGTTTATTTATGTCTTAAAGCTCTAATTTTTTTATCTCTATTCTCTGTATTTAATTATTCTATTTTAATGATCTGAATCTATAAATAAAATATATTAATAGTTTCTTTATTTGTATTTTTTTCCCTTTATTTTTCTTTCTTTCATACCTGGATTTCATATTAATTACATATCGTAATATTTTTTTATTTTTTTTTATATATTTTTTTTTCCTCTCTTCCTATTTATTTACAATGTATTTATCCTTAGTGCGGTTTATTCTGTTTTTTTATTTTTATTTTTACTATCCATCTGTGTCTGAAACACACAAACTTTCTGTTTGAATATTTAGAAATGTCCTGCAATAAACAAATAAATTAATGAATAATAAAAAATAAATAAATAAATAAAAAAAATAAAATAAAAAATAAAAAATAAAATATATATATATATAAATATATATATATATATATATATATATATATATGTGAATATGAATATTATTTTAGAAGGAGGGAAGACTTTTTTTTAGATTTTGTCCAATAGAAACTCACAAGAAAAGCTTAAAATATATTTTGAATCATAGTTGATGAAACCGTCACCAAAATCTGTATTATATAATCCAATATTTGTTGTATTTTTTTCCTATTTCTTTGTCTGAAACACACAAAATGTATGTTTGAATATTGTATGTGGATTGCACAATTTACATTCTGCTAATAAAAAAAAAAAAAAAGAAAAGAAAAAATTATATTTTAGTAGGAGGGAAGACTCCTAGAAAAACATGTTGTTTTTTAAAGTACATTTTCTAATATTTATGGATCTAATTTTCAGACCTTTTTAGATCCTGGAGGACTCTTTTCTCTCTGGTATCATGTGTGAATGTTTATGGTTAGAAGTTTAGTTTCCTGTGGTTTTATACACAGTTTGTGTGGATTATGTTGGGTTTTTTTTCCTACAAACTTATTTTATACAAAGATTGTTGTTGTTTTTTTTGTTGTAACAAAAAATAGCCAACGATAGGAGCTTTCATTTAGTGTTGATGGTGGCGCCCCCTTGTGGAGAGAAGTGGTACTGTTTCCATATGAGGAAAGATTATTTTTCAGTACTTTTATTCTTAAATACAGCTGTTTAACTTTCATATAAAGGCATCAGTATAAAAGTTAAACTGACCGGCAGCTGGTCTCCGTCCTTGACGGAGTGGACGGAGGAGGTGTGGGACATGACGGAGTTCTGGGACAGAGTCCTGCTCCTGGAGGGGAGCAGCTCCTGAGGAGGCTTCTCCTCCTCCTCCTCCTTCTTCAGCAGGGAGGTGAAGTCCACCCCGGAGCGCTGCAGCTCGCTGTACGTTCCCTTAGCAACCATGTGACCCTGAGACAGATGGAGAGAGACAGACAGGTGGAGAGACAGAAACAGAGAGAAAATTACCTGTTGATCATGTTTCTTAAACCAACTCGTCTGCAGGGTTCAAACATCTTTTTCAGAGTAAAATTCAAACTCTTTCAGGTCTCAGAAGATCTAAATTGTTCTATTAACCCTTTGATGCACAACATTGGTCTAAAGTGACCCGACTGAGTTTTTAATTTTCTATATCTTTGCAATAAATTAATTCCATCATTCAGTATTCCAGGTTTTCCTCAATCAATTTGTTTTTGATTATCATACGTACGATTATCATTTGTTTTTCGTTTCTTACTTTTTGCATAAAACCCCTTTTATTATCACTACGCTTCTAATGCACAACATGGGTCAGAAATTGTCATTATATGTATAATTTTAAGGAAAAATGAATTTAATCAATTTTGGAATAACGCTGAAACATAAAAAAAATGTGGAAAAAGTGAAGCGCTGTGAAAAGCTTCCAGATACACTGTATGTGTGACAAAATGATACATAAACATGTTAAATATATTAAATATATGAGTGTGGAAAGTAACTATTTGAAACAAATTACTATTATTATAGTATTAGGTCATTTAAATTTTAAATCAAATTTGGATGAATGAGTCATTTTTTACCCATGTTGTGCATTAGGAGGGTTAATGCACCTGCAGAAACTCTGAGCTCCTCCTGCATGTTCTGGTCATGTTTCTTTTTATTAAATACTTGTCCAGAGTTTAGGGATCACCAGAGGATTTATCCAGTTATTAGCTGTCTGAGAGGCCAGGAGACAAATATGATTGTTTCTCTGAAAATATTACAATGATTTCTGGATTAAACAGCAGATTAAAGTGTAAATTAAGCCTGTTGAGAGTCTTTATGTTATGTTATGTATGCATGTTTTCATCGTGTTTTACCTCTTTGAGGACGAGGATCTGGTAATTTAGACTTTTTTCTTGTTATTTAGACTTTTTTCTTGTGATCTTGACTTTTTTTTCTGGTAATTTATATCTTTTTTTGGTAATTTAGACATTTTTTCTTGTGATTTTGACTTTTTCTGGTAATTTAGACTTTTTTTCTGGTGATTTTGACTTCTTTCTCTTGTGATTTGACTTTTTTTGTAATTTAGATTTTTTTCTGGTAATTAGGGTCCGAGCAGGCAACGACCTGCGAGGTCCCTATTGTATTTTAGACTTTTTTTCTGGTAATTTTGACTTCTTTCTCTTGTGATTTTGACTTCTTTCTTGTGATTTTGACTTTTTTTTGGTAATTTAGATTTTTTTTCTGGTAATTTAGACTTTTTTTTCTTGTGATTTTGACTTTTACTGGTAATTTAGACTTTTTATTGTGGTTTTTTACTTTTTTTATGTGAACTTTTCCTGCGTGTTCTGGCCATTTTTCTTCTTATTAATAAATACTTGTTAATGTCCAGAGTTGTGAGGATTTATCCAGTTATTAGCTGTCTGAGAGGCCAGGAGACAAATATGACTGTTAGCCTGCAAATATTACAAAGATTTTTGGTTCGTAACGACTCATTGAATGGATTAAACAGCAGATTAAAGAGTAAATTAAGCCTGTTGGGACTCTGTTTGAATGTGAACAGGTTGCATGTTTTCATGGTGTTTCACCTCTTTGAGGACGAGGATCTGGTCTGCTGCCTTCAGGTACTGCAGCTGGTGAGTGACCAGGATACGAGGTTTGTTCCTCAGCAGGCCGCAGATACACCTGCAAACACAAAACACACTTTATTTACTGTCTGAACCCAGGAGAACCACTCTCAGCTTCATGCACTCACAATATCTCTGCAGCTTCAGCTCAAAACGGAGCGTTTGCACTCAAATCCTGCAGCTTGCAAACGTTTTCTGCTCTTTAATATTAAAGTGGAGAGTCTGCAGGTGAATAGAGTCGTTTTTAAACTGATATATATCGCCATTTATTTGCATTAAAACAAGATTTGTGCATTACAAGTTATGTTTAGATATGCAAATGAGGCATGCACTTATTAAATATGCACTAATTTGCAGATATATCCAGCACATAAATCTGAAAATTGCATGAATTAAATTTCAAAGTTATTATTTTATTCTGTTGCTATATTAAATTCAAAGTTCCCTTCTGTAAAGTGAAGTGGGATATCTGCTTTTATCTTTTCATAAATCAGAAAATACTGTCAGAAGCCATAAAAAAAAGGAAGAAAATGTTGTATAAATCAGGTGTGAATGAATCAAACTGGTCAGTCTGAGAAAAAACTAATTTAGAGAAAAAAGATTTCATACGTTCTTAATAAAAATGGGACAAAATATTGAATGTAATTCATAAAGAAATGTGTAAAAACACCAAATATTGTGCAGGAGAGTGGGAGAAATTAAGGAGAAATCTATTAAATATAGTCAAATATACACAGAGATGTTTGGTTTGGATGTTTTATTTCCATTATTCTGAAAGATAAAGGTGAAAAACTTGAATAAAAGTCTTGTTTCCTGTGTTCCAGGTTGGTATATGTGCAGGTATAAATTAATTATATTCATAGTTATAGTTTCTAGTTAGATGTGAGGATAAATTAGATTTTGTGCATGAAAATAACTTCAATTTTCCTCTTGAAAAGTGTTTATTATACTTGTTTATTTTTGAGAAAACGGCCTTTAAGATTTCATACATTCTGGATAGAAACTGGACAAAATATTGTCTCTAATTCATATAAAACATGTCAAACACATGATATTGTGCAGGATAAATCCACTAAATGTAGTGAAATCTCCAGAGAAATGTTTGTTCTGGATGTTTTCTATTCATAGTTATAGTTTCTAGTTAGATGTGAGGATAAATGAGATTTTGTGCATGAAAATAACTTTAATTTTCCTCTTGAAAAGTGTTTATTTGACGTCTTTTCCTGAACTTTGAGTGTTTATTTGAGGTGTTGAGTGCTGCATCAGCTGCAGGTTTTTATTTATGTTTTATTTCCAGCGTGTGAAGCTCCAGAGATGAAGAAATGTTTGTGTTTCAGGGGTCAGAGGTCAGGCGGAGCAGGAAGAAGGTGTGGTGCTGCTGCTGTCAGCAGACAATCCCAGTCGCTCCCAGTCTTCCTGTTCCTCTGTTCAGCTTATTATAATAATAATCTTAATCATAATAGAGACAGAATCTACCGGGAACCAGCCAGGACTCTGACTGGAAACCTGCTTTGTTCTCTGTTTCTCTGGTAACGACACCCAGAGGAAAGAAAACATCCAGAACAAACATTTCTCTGGAGATTTCACTACATTTAGTGGATTTATCCTGCACAATATCATGTTTTTTACATGTTTTATATGAATTAGAGACAATATTTTGTCCAGTTTCTATTCAGAATGTATGAAATCTTAAAGGCCGTTTTCTAATAGTAAAATAAACACTTTTCAAGAGGAAAATTAAAGTTATTTTCATGCACAAAATCTAATTTATCCTCACATCTAACTAGAAACTAAAAGTATAGTAGTTTATTTAATAGATTTCTCCTTAATTTCTCCCACTCTCCTGCACAATATCATGTGTTTTAGACGTTTTATATGAATTAGAGTCAATATTTTGTCCAGTTTCTATCCAGAATGTATGAAATCTTAAAGGCCGTTTTCTCAAAAATAAACAAGTAAAATAAACACTTTTCAAGAGGAAAATTAAAGTTATTTTCATGCACAAAATCTCCTTTATCTTCACATCTAACTAGAAACTATAACTATGAATAGAATTAATTTATACCTGCACATATACCAACCTGGAACACAGGAAACAAGACTTTTATTCAAGTTTTTCACCTATATTTCTCCCATAACACGTCTTCTTTCAGAATAATGGAAATAAAACATCCAAACCAAACATCTCTGTGTATATTTGACTATATTTAATAATTTTCTCCTGAATTTCTTCCACTCTCCTGCACAATATCATGTGTTTTACACGTTTTATATGAATTAGAGACAATATTTTGTCCAGTTTCTATTCAGAATGTTTTCTCAAAAATAAACAAGTAAAATAAAAAAAACCTGCAACTGATGCAGCACTTAACACGTCAAATAAACACTCAAAGTTAAGGAAAAGACGTCAGATAAACACTTTTCAAGAGGAAAATTAAAGTTATTTTCATGCACTAAATCTCCTTTATCCTCACATCTAACTAGAAACTATAACTATGAATAGAAGTGCAGAAAAATAAAGCTTACAGAATTAATTTATACCTGCACATATACCAAGCTGGAACACAGGAAACAAGACTTTTATCTAAGTTTTTCAGCTATTTTTCTCCCAGAACACGTCTTCTTTCAGAATAATGGAAATAAAACATCCAAACCAAACATCTCTGTGTATATTTGACTATATTTAATAGATTTCTTCTTAATTTCTCCCACTCTCCTGCACAATATTGGGTGTTTTTACACATTCTTTATGAATTACATTCAATATTTTGACCTTTTTATTACAAACGTATGAAATCTTTTTTCTCTAAATAAGTTTTTTCTCATAAATCTCAACTTCAGCTCCACTTACAGACACAAAACTGACCAGTTTTATTAATTCAGACCTGATTTATACAACTAATAAGTAATATAATATGATAAATAATATATTTAATAGTAATGGTGCAGTTTCAACTGTTGAGTCCGTTTATATTGTTCCCAATTTTATATTTTTATATTTTATATATTTTTATCTTGTTCATATTGCTTGTTTTTTTATGTATTGTTACTATTATATAAATACGTTTTCTACTATAAATACGACTGGACAGTCGTT
Organism: Centropristis striata; assembly: GCF_030273125.1. Lineage (NCBI taxonomy): Eukaryota > Metazoa > Chordata > Actinopteri > Perciformes > Serranidae > Centropristis > Centropristis striata. Next base: position 1,979,709 of record NC_081540.1, on the reverse strand, counting down.
TTTTTATCCTCATTAAAAGACTTTAAACATGTTGAATTAAACACCAGATTATATTGAAAATGAAGCATTCCTCAAAGAGTATATTCATATAAAAACATAATTAAAAAGAAGCACATTCTGTCTGTATTTAGTGGAGAAAACAAAGTAAAAAGGCCACTTTATTTATCAGAAACTGTAGATTTCCAGCCATGTTTCTGCTGCTGAGATGACCTCATTTGCATATCCAAACTTAAAATTTCAGAAAACTTGTAAAGCAAAAAAATCTTGTCTTAATGTAAATAACAAACTGGGGACGTTTCATTATGATATGGATAAGTTTAAAAAAAATGCTCCTATTCTACATATTAGTTTTCTACTAATTCTACGACTACATTTCTCATTAAAAGACCTTAAACATGTTGAATTAAACACCAGATTATATTGAAAATGAAGCATTCCTCAAAGAGTTTATTCATATAAAAACATAATTAAAATGAAGCACCTTCTGTCTGTATTTAGTGGAGGAAACAAAGTAAAAAGGCCACTTTATTTATCAGAAACTGTAGATTTCCAGCCATGTTTTTACGTGACTTTCTGCTGTAACTCTGCAGGTTTTAAGTCTTTCTCCCTGCTGCTATCTTCCTGTTTGGCAGAACAAATAAATCCTGCGTGCTCTGCTTTTAAAAGCGTGAGACGTGGAGCTGCTGCTCTCCTGTTTGCATGTGTAGATAATAATAATATATACGAGAGGAGAGCAAACAGAGAGATTTACCAACAGCCGCTGGCTGGCAGAGTTTCTGTGTTATAGTATAAATATAACGGTGGAATGACTCACTGCTCAAAGAGATGCTTCCCGACCTCGGCGTCCACGGCGCTCAGCGGGTCGTCCAGCAGGTAGATGTCAGCTTCCTGGTACACCGCTCTGAAACAAAACACACTTATCAACATTTATGTGGAAACTCTGAGTCTTCCTGCTGCTTCATGCATGTTGTTGACACTCAGGGGAAAATCACAAAAGGTTTGTGAGGCTTCTGCAGCTGCTAAAAACATGCAAATAACTCAAAAACAGACATATAATCCTCAAAGCAGCTGCAGAGGTTGCTTGGTGGTAAAAGCACTTACACTGAGGTAAAAAAAAAAATTCTAAATAATGTTGAATGAAACAAAGTTTTTGGGAGTAATAATAGATGATAAAATTAGTTGGAAGCCTCACCTAAAATATACAAAACAGAAATTATCCAAGTCTTTTTCTATCCTTTACAAAACAAGAGATCTACTGAATAAGAACTGCTTCATTTGCTGAACTTTCACTTGTGTTGCCTTGTATGACAGACTGTGTTGAAATTTGGGGAAATGCATATAAAACAAACCTAGATCCAATAATTAAACTGCAGAAAAGAGCTATCAGGATAATAAATGAAGTTGGAAATCAGCTTTTTATGAGATGACACACATTAAAATTTCAGGACATTGTATATTCAAAAACATTAGAAATTATGTCTGAATTATGTTTAGTAATTTTGTGTCTTATTTTGGTTATTTTGTGTCTTTTTTAGAAATTTTGTGTCTTTTTTTAGAAATTTTGTGTCTTTTTTTAGAAATGTTGTGTCTTTTTTGTGTAATGTTGTGTCTTTTTTTGGTAATTTTGTGTCTTTTTTTAGAAATGCTGTGTCTTTTTTGAGTCATTTTGTGTCTTTTTTAGAAATGTTGTGTCTTTTTTGAGTAATTTTGTGTCTTTTTTTTAGAAATTTTGTGTCTTTTAGGCAGGGGATCTATAACTTAAGGGGGTTGCTAATGTTTGAAACTCACGTCAGAACTAATCTCAAGTACAGGTGTGTGTCAGTTTTGTGTGTAAAATGATGGAATTATGGACTAAATGATGAAATAAAGATGTGTAACTCTATGTTAGTTTTCAAGAAGACTTTTTCTGTTGCTATCTGATGGATTATTTTGTAAAAACATGATTTTATTTTGTTTTCTTGTAACCGAAATAAAGCATTAATTCATTCATTCAAAGGGTGACCTGCAAACTTTGCACATTTCCTCATTTAAATATGTGCAAATAGAACCAAACACTTGCTGCAAAATCAGACCCTTTTTTGCCTCATTGCAAAAAAAAAAAGTAATTCACAAACACCAGCGCTAACAGCCACATGCAGTCAGAGTGAAACAGATTATTGTAAAATGTGTAAACTAACCAAAATGACTGTTTATTTCTGTGTGTTTGTGTAGTCTAGTGATGGATGCACATTCACGGCTGTCTGAATGTCAGCTTTTCATTTTTTTTAAGCTCTTTTTGAATTTACTCATTCCAAAACTCATATTAAATCCACACTTTGCAGACAAGTTAGTGTTCAGTGTTAAACAAATACAGCTCTGTTCCAACGATGTAAAAGGTAAATAAAGATAAAGGTGAGGTGGTGTTACCTAAAACATAAATAAAGGTGAGGTGGTGTTACCTAAAACATAATAAAGGTGAGGTGGTGTTACCTAAAACATAAATAAAGGTGAGGTGGTGTTACCTAAAACATAATAAAGGTGAGGTGGTGTTACCTAAAACATAAATAAAGGTGAGGTGGTGTTACCTAAAACATAATAAAGGTGAGGTGGTGTTACCTAAAACATAAATAAAGGGTAGGTGTTGTTACCTAAAACATAAATAAAGGGTAGGTGGTGTTACCTAAAACATAAATAAAGGTGAGGTGGTGTTACCTAAAACATAATAAAGGTGAGGTGGTGTTACCTAAAACATAATAAAGGTGAGGTGGTGTTACCTAAAACATAAATAAAGGTGAGGTGGTGTTACCTAAAACATAAATAAAGGTGAGGTGGTGTTACCTAAAACATAAATAAAGGTGAGGTGGTGTTACCTAAAACATAAATAAAGGTGAGGTGGTGTTACCTAAAACCTAAATAAAGGTGAGGTGGTGTTACCTAAAACATAAATAAAGGTGAGGTGGTGTTACCTAAAACATAAATAAAGGGTAGGTGGTGTTACCTAAAACATAAATAAAGGTGAGGTGGTGTTACCTAAAACATAAATAAAGGTGAGGTGGTGTTACCTAAAACATAAATAAAGGTGAGGTGGTGTTACCTAAAACCTAAATAAAGGTGAGGTGGTGTTACCTAAAACCTAAATAAAGGTGAGGTGGTGTTACCTAAAACATAAATAAAGGTGAGGTGTTGTTACCTAAAACATAAATAAAGGGTAGGTGGTGTTACCTAAAACATAAATAAAGGTGAGGTGGTGTTACCTAAAACATAAATAAAGGTGAGGTGGTGTTACCTAAAACATAAATAAAGGTGAGGTGGTGTTACCTAAAACATAAATAAAGGTGAGGTGGTGTTACCTAAAACATAAATAAAGGTGAGGTGGTGTTACCTAAAACATAAATAAAGGTGAGGTGGTGTTACCTAAAACATAAATAAAGGTGAGGTGGTGTTACCTAAAACATAAATAAAGGGTAGGTGGTGTTACCTGGCCAGGTTGACCCGAGCTTTCTGGCCCCCGCTGAGCGTGGCCCCTCGGTCCCCGATCAGAGTCAGGTCTCCGTCTGGGAGCAGCTCCATGTCCTGCACACAGACACACAATCACACAATATAACAACTACAGAAACCAGGGGGCTCAAACTCACCTTGATATGAAAGTTTAATATGAATGGCACTTTACCGTTTTGTGTGTAGAAGGTCCCTTTATTTACTTTTTTTTAGAAATTTTGTGTCTTTTTTAGTAATTTTGTGTCTTCTTTTTTGTAATTTTGTGTCTTTTTTTTGTGGTAATTTTGTGTCTTTTTTCATGCAATGTTCAGATTTATGCTCTGGAAATATATGCAAATTAGTGCATATTTAATGACCTAACAGCTCATTTGCATATCTAAACATCCAAACGTTTCTCTCTATATTTGACTAGATTTAACAGATTTCTCCTGCACGGTATTCTGTGTTTTACATGTTCTATATTTTGTGTCTTTTTTTTTGTAATTTTGTGTCGTTTTTTGTAATTTTGTGTCTTTTTTTAGTAACTTGTCTTTTTTTTAAAAAAATGTGTGTCTTTTTTTAGTAATTTTTTGTCTTTTTTGGGTCATTTTGTTTCTTTTTTAAGTAATTTAGTTTTTTCTGTCATTTCATGTCTTTTTTAGTAATTTTGTGTCTTTTTTTTCTGTAATTTTGTGTCTTTTTTTTTTTGTAATTTTGTGTCTTTTTTTGGTCATTTTGGTTCTTTTTTAAGAAATGTATTTTTTTCTGTCCTTTTGTGTCTTTTTCAAATAATTTTGTCTTTTTTTGGTAATTCTGTGTATATTTTTTTGTCATTTTGTGTCTTTTTTGTCATTTTGTCTTTTTTCGGTCACTTTGTGTCTTTTTGAAGTAATTTCGTTTTTTTCTGTCATTTCGTGTCTTTTTTAGTAATTTTGTGTCTTTTTTTCTGTAATTTTGTGTCTTTTTAAAGTAATTTAGTTTTTTTCTGTCATTTTGGTTCTTTTTTTAGTAATTTTGTGTCTTTTTTTGGTAATTCTGTGTATATTTTTTTGTCATTTTGTCTTTGTCTTTTGTGTAATTAATATAAGTGAACCACAAACTATATACATGTAAAAAGTGGATAAGTGGATTAATTTAGTGTTTTTTCAGTCACTTTGTGTCTTTTTCGATCATTCTGTGTGTGTTTTTTAAGTAATTTAGTTGTTTTTTTTCTGTCATTTTAGTTCTTTTTTTAGTAATTTAGCAATACTGAACTTTAACATGATGAATAAAGACAAAGAAAGCAGGTTTCTCCAGTTCAAACTAGACTTTTACCTGTTTTTAAACTTTAAACAGATTTAAAACTAAAGAAAAACGACTTGAAACGAGGTAATAAGACTGAGTGAGTCAGCATGTTGCAGGATAATAAAAAGAAGGAGAAGATGTTTATGATGGAAAGATAATTCACACATGGTAATTCTGATGTTCTGCGTCATCACTCAGGTTTTATTTTGGATAATTTAGGTCAATAACGTCTCGTGCTGTGAGGAATAAAAGGTGAGAGAAAATAAAGCAGTGAATGATTGACTTCTAGTCTTCTCTAAACAGTTAAAGTTTAATGTTTATGGTTGAATCTGACACCTTCGTCTCACAGAGAGTTTAAAGAGAGTTTAAAGAGGAATAATAAACCTCTTCAGACTTTGATCCTCATTTAACTCTTCTACAGCAACAATCAGGAGCAGAATCCTGCTAGAAAATGACTGTTTCACTGTTTATTTCTCTTCCTGCAGCCTCTCGCTGTCATTAATAATGTCAATTCTTTTAAAGAAAACTTTCTTTTCAAACTTGCTGGTAAGTTTTGAGGTTCAGAGGGTTAAAACTTTACACTCAGGAGCTGAATCTCTCTCCGACATCGTCAGAAAAAATAAAGAAAATAGTAGCTAAAAGCACATCAATATTTTCAGGCTCTAAAAAAAAGAAAAAGCTTTTTCCAGAAGGACATTGAGATATCTCTTATTATTATTTAATAAATCAGAAAATACTGTCAAAAGTCATAAAAAAGGAACAAAAAGTTGTATAAATCAGCGGATGAATGACTGAATCTAGTCAGTTATGTTTAGATATGCAAATGAGGTCATTAAATATGCAAACATTTGCATATATTTCCAGGACATACATTTCATAGTTATTATTTTATGTTGTTTTTGTGTCTTTTTGGTAATTTTGTGTCTTTTTAAAATAATTTTGTGTCTTTTTTTAAATACTTTTGTGTCTTTTTTTGGTCATTTTGTTTCTTTTTTTAAGTATTTTAGTTTTTTTCAGCAAAGGTAAAAAACACCTCAACCAAGTGTAGTAACATGATTTTACTTTTTTTGCAGAGATTTTTCTAATTTTGCAGTGTGCATTCAGCATTTTTAATGCAATCTTTTGTGTTTACTGTTTTTTGTGTTTTTCGTAATTTCTGTGTTTTTATCTGTGTTCTTTGTAATTTCTTTGTGTTTTTTTGTGTGTGTTTTTATGTGTTTTCTGTGTGCATGTGTGTGTTTTCTGTGTTTTTTGTAATTTTGTGTGTATTTTTTTGTGTTTTTGTGTGTTCAAAATGTTGATCCAGTAAGTCAAAATGAATATAATAATCAGGCCATACAGGTGAGGTTGTGCTGAAAACAATGATACCAACACGTCATGGTAAAGATTTTTAAGTGGTGAATACAGGCAGAATGAAAAGGATTAAAAAATGGACAAAATAGCCCCAAACTCCATAGAGTTAAGGTAAGGAGGACACATATCAACGGGGAACAGACTTTGACATACCACCAGTAAGACACCCAGCTTATAAAAGAGGCCGGCTTTAATTTAATAAAAATAGTTTTTACAGCCGGTTACTAAATGAGGCCGGTCATTAATAGGGGCGGGGCTTTAAATTGAGGAAATACTGTAATAAGAGATGATACTAAAGTCTCTCACCCTCTTTAGGGCGCAAGACACAAAATGACATTAAAAAAAGACACAAAATTACTTAAAAAAAGACACAAAATTACTATTAAAAAAACCACAAAATTAATAAGAAAAGACACAAAATTATTTTAAAAAAAGACACAAAATGACTTAAAAAAGACACAAAATTACTTTTAAAAAAAAGACACAAAATTACTTTAAAAAAAAGACACAAAATTACTTAAAAAGACACAAAATTACTTAAAAAAAAAGACACAAAATTACCAAATAAAGACACAAAATTACCCAAAAAAATACACAAAATTACCAAAATAAGATAAAAAATGACCAAAAAGACACAATTATTAAAAAAGGACACAAAATTATTAGAAAAAGACAAAAAATTACTAAATAAAAGACACAAAACTACCAAAATAAGACACAAAATTACCAAAAAAACACTGTGAAAGCTGCTTTGATTGAACTTTAACTGGCTTTCTCAGCTTATCATATATAAATAAAGTTATTACTGTAAATAAAACGTGTATTTTCATTAAATAGATGGACTCCAGAGGGTTACATGATACTGAATATGAGGTAATAAGAGATGATAATAATAAAGTGTCTCTCACCCTCTTGAGGGCGCAGGCCCTGAGGACCCTCTCGTACTTCTGGGGGACGAGCTCCTTCCCGAACAGGATGTTGCTGCGGATCGTTCCCGGGAAAACCCAGGGCTGCTGGGCCGCGTAGGTCAGCTGACCTTTGACCTTTAGGACCCCCTTGTCACTGGGCAGCTCCCCCAGGATGGTGCTGAGCAGAGACGACTGCAGGAGGAACAGAGAACGGAGAATCAGAGAAACATCCAGACTAAAACCAGTTACTGTCTACTGGGATGATCCTGACCTTCCCAGCTCCCACTGGTCCGATCACAGCCAGCAGCTGGTTGGAGCGCAGCGACAGGGACACGTTCTGGAGGGACGGGGCGTCCAGAGTCTGCAGGACACACACAAAATAACATGTTTAATACTGCAGGGAACACAAAATAACATGTTAACACAATCACTAGGGGCATTATTTAACCCTTAGGGGTCAAAAATGAGCTGCCACTATGTTTAACAACAGCAGAAACAACCTAAACCAGGGGCCTCACACTCACATTACCTGGGGGCCGCTGGAGGCAAAAAAAGACACAAAATTACTAAAAAAAGACACAAAATCACCCAAAAAAAGACACAAAATTACCCCAAAAAAGACACAAAATCACCAAAAGACACAAAATGACTAAAGAAAAACACAAAATGACAGAAAAACCTAAATTACTTTAAAAGAGCCATAAAATGACCAATAAAAAGACACAAAATTACTAAAAAAAAGCCACAAAATGACTGAAAAAACACTAAATTACTAAAGAAAAGCCACAAAATGACCAACAAGACACAAAATGACCCAAAAAATACACAATTACTAAAAAAAAGACACAAAATTACCAAAAAAAGACACAAAATTACCCCCAAAAAAGACACAAAATTATTAGAAAAAGACACAATATTACCAAAAAAGACACAAAATTACCAAAAAAAGACACAAAATGACAAAAAGACACAAAATTACAAAAAAAAGACACACATTACTAAAAAAAAGACACACATTACTAAAAAAAGACACACATTACTAAAAAAAAGACACACATTACTTAAAAAAAGACACAAAATTACTAAAAAAGAATTATCTTTACACATATGCATTAACAAATGCAGTAAAATATTTTTTTAAATCCCCAATTGTTATGTTTAGATATGTAAATGAGATGTGAACTCATTAAATATGCACTAATTTGCAGATATTTTCCAGCACATAAATCTAAACATTGGATAAAGCCAATTATTTATAAATGTATCTATTTATAGAAGTTATTATTTTATTTTGTTGATATATCACAAAGTGTTTAACAGAAGGAAAATGGCAAATCTCTTTAAAAAAAAGAGTGAACGCTGCATGAATTACATGGAATATACCAAAGGAAATCATGTTTCATGTCAGTAAACTAACAGTTAATCTCTAAAAACAGACTGATGGTTGCAGCGGCTGCAGAAAGCTGCATTTTTTACATTTTTTACATTTTCTCTGACCGTTGACTGAATCACACGCAAAGCAGCCAAGAATTCACACTGTCAGAGATAACGAGGAGCAAAAAACACTGAAAATGAATCAGAGAAAAACTGTTCTGACATTAAGTATGTGACTGATAAAGCTGCACAGATGTGGGATTTCAACATGTTTGAACCCTCTGAACTCTGAAACCTTTGCATGCATTCATAGATTCCAGTCTTTTAAATATAAACTATGATTTATGCCATTATAAAAGTGTTATTCTGCACAAAAGACAGTTTTTATAGCCATGTTTGTGCTGTTTCTGCAGAGCTGCAGGACCTTTATGTTGCAGTAAAAAGCCCAAAGTGAGAAAATGCATGAACTCAAAGGGTTAAAGGGGGTATTCCTCTAATTATATACATTATATTTAGATATTTATGCATTTTTTAACGTCTAAAAAAAGACACTAAATTACAAAAAAAATTACCCCAAAAAAGACACAAAATTACAAAAAAAAAGACAAAAAATTATTAAAAAAAAGACACAAAATTATTAGAAAGACACAAAATTACTAAAAAAAGACACAAAATGACCTAAACCCCCCCCCCCCCCAAAATTATTAAAAAAAAAGGACAAAAAAATATTAAAAGAAGACACAAAATTATTAGAAAGACACAAAATTACTAAAAAAAAAAGACACAAAATGACAAAAAAAAAAAACCCACAGAACGACAGAAAAAACTAAATTACTTTAAAAAAGCCACAAAATGACCAAAAAAAAAAGACACTAAATTACAAAAAAAAAAAGACACAAAATGACAAAAAAAACAACACAAAATGACCTAAAAAATACACAAAATTACTAAATGGGACACACAGTTATTAAAAAAGACACAAAATTATTAGAAAAAGACACAAAATTACCCCAAAAAAGACACAAAATAAAAAAAAAAAGACACAAAATAAAAAATTACTAAAAAGACACAAAATTACCCCAAAAAAGACACAAAATAAAAAAAAAAGACACAAAATAAAAAATTACTAAAAAGACACAAAATTACTAAAAAGACACAAAATTACAAAAAAACATTTCCACTTCTTGCGGTAACAACAACACGGCAGATAGTAGTAATAATAATAATAATAATAATAATAATAATAAGCGGTCCGGTAGCAGCTGCCTTTCTTTTTGTTAACGTCGTCATAGAAACAAGGTAAACAAAGCTGCAGCTGGAGCCATAAAGGGACCTGCCATGTTTAAATGTCTGTGGAGGCTCTACAGAGAGCTGCTGCTGCTGCTAAAAGGTTAAAATAAATTCCTGGATTTGTTTAATCTGGTAACTTGGCTCGGGGTGTTTTTTAACGTGTTTCTGACCTGGTCCCAGTAGCAGACCAGGTCCTGGATCTCCACGAAGGCCTCCTTCTCCTTCTTCTCGTCCTGCTGCAGAGCAGCGTGGCTCTTTGTCAACTCATCCAGCAGCAGAAACTCCTGAAAATGCAGAAAAACACACAGATTAGAGCTGTAAACCCTCCGGTTTGAACCGTGCACACAGAAGGAATCAAACTTTGAGTAAATCATTATGCAACATTTCATAACTTTATATCTTTATGAGAAAAATAAAAACGCTGGGATTAAATTATATGAGATCTGAGTCTGAACTGTGACTTTAAACACCAAGTTAAGGTCAATTTAAGACTTTTTTTTAGGAGCGAGAGCCACTAACTCTGTGCCAGGTGGAGCTTAAGGTCTGCTGACTGGAATTAGCCTCCTCACACTTTAATAAAGAGAATTTTCCACTCACACTGACTCACAATGAGCTGATTTTTGAATACAGAACGACTGGAAATGCAGTCAGGGTTCACGATATAAAAACAGAAGAGATGAGTTTTAATCCAAGTGGAAAATGAGTCTTTTTCTCCTTATTTTCTCCGTGCTGCAGGTCGAGTTTATCATGTTTATAAAAAAGATTCTTCTGCAGCAGCATTTGGTGAAATTACTTTTTAATTTTACATTTTAATCAGTTACCCAAAAAAGGCACAAATTGACCAAAAAAAGACACAAATTGACAAAAAAAAAAGACAAAAATTGACGCAAAAAAAGATGTAAATTGACAAAAAAAAGACAAGGTGACCAAAATAGATGTAAAATCACAGAAATAGACACAAATTGACCAAAAAATGCCCCAAAAAGATGTCAAATTACCTAAAGAGATGTAAAATGACCAAAAAAATGCATAAATTGACCAAAAAAAGGAACAAATTGACCAAAAAATGAACAAATTTACCACAAAAAGACACAAATTGACCAAAAAAGAAAAGAACAAAATGATCAAAAAAAGACGTAAAATTACAAGAAAAATATGTAAAATGACCAAAAAAGGCACAAATTGACCAAAAACTCTGGATTCTGGAGGACTTTCTGGCAACTTTTATGAATTATCAAGTAAACTAAATGGCAGAACTTAGCACCAAATCTGAGCAACAAATGCTATCAAGCCTTATAGTGCTGCAACAATTTGGAAACATGCAACTCTTGCAGAAAGCACGAGGTGGAGCAGGGATTGTTCTCTGATATTCTTCATGGTCTTGGTGTCTTAATGAGGTATTTTGGACCAATTATTGACCATTTTTATCAATGTTTAGTTGAAAGAAACGGCAGAATTTAGCACCAAAAAAATGGCATCAAACCTGAATGAGCTGCAACAATTTAAAGTGCTGCCGTTCAGTCATGCAACCATGCAACTCCTGCAGAAATCTCCCTTTTCTGGAGAGTTCCTGAAGGTCCTGAAGCGTCCTACCTGGATCCTGCGGATGCTGACGCGGCTCTCGAACAGCTTCTCGATGGCGCTGGGGAAGAAGAGCGTGACGGTGAGCCTGACGGCGGTGTAGAGCGACACGGTGACGAAGACGCGGCTGGCGGAGATGGTGTTCCCCAGCAGCACGTACAGCGTGAAGGTCACAAACAGGATGATCTTACTGGCACAGAAGAAGGATGCCATGTTGAGGCCGCGCAGGTACGAGCTCTTCATCACCTTAGAGATCTCCTTCCTGAGGGACACAGAGAGCAAAACACTTTTCAACTTCGGATTAACTCCTCATCCAGATCACATTAGATAGAAAATACAGAAAATAAAATCAAGGGGGCAGTAGCCATGCTTTCTCATGCAAATCTTCAAAATGTGCAGAGAAACACGACTATAACAAGCAAAGTATGGAACAATTGCATGATGTAGGGAGGTTTTTAAAGGCTGATAAAAATCTGGTATCATCACGTTTAGGTGAAACGATTAAATTAACCTGATCGTCGGCAAAATATTTCCATTTTAAAATGCGGCTCTCCTTCACATCTAATGCAGCAGTCTCTCCCAGCTGCAGAACCAGAGGGGATGTTAAGCCCTTAGCGTCCAGTCTGCAAATTGCTAACAGGCTAACAGTTAGCTCTGTAGCAGTACAGTGTGTATGTGCTAACAGGCTAACAGTTAGCTCTGTAGCAGTACAGTGTGTATGTGCTAACAGGCTAGCAGTTAGCTCTGTAGCAGTACAGTGTGTATGTGCTAACAGGCTAACAGTTAGCTCTGTAGCAGTACAGTGTGTATGTGCTAACAGGCTAACAGTTAGCTCTGTAGCAGTACAGTGTGTATGTGCTAACAGGCTAGCAGTTAGCTCTGTAGCAGTACAGTGTGTATGTGCTAACAGGCTAACAGTTAGCTCTGTAGCAGTACAGTGTGTATGTGCTAACAGGCTAGCAGTTAGCTCTGTAGCAGTACAGTGTGTATGTGCTAACAGGCTAACAGTTAGCTCTGTAGCAGTACAGTGTGTATGTGCTAACAGACTAACAGTTAGCTCTATAGCAGTACAGTGTGTATGTGCTAACAGGCTAACAGTTAGCTCTGTAGCAGTACAGTGTGTATGTGCTAACAGACTAACAGTTAGCTCTATAGCAGTACAGTGTGTATGTGCTAACAGGCTAACAGTTAGCTCTGTAGCAGTACAGTGTGTATGTGCTAACAGGCTAACAGTTAGCTCTGTAGCAGTACAGTGTGTATGTGCTGCTGCTGCAGGAGGTGTTCACTTAGCGATCTCTGTTTGTTTACAACAAGCACCAGACAATAAAAACTGTTCCTATTGTTTGTTTAAAAGTAGTGAAATAAAAATACAGATGTTTTCCCAAACATGATGAATAATCATGATGAATAATCGTGATTACAATATTGATTAAAATAACTGTGATTATCATTTTGGCCAGAAACGTGCAGCCCTACTCCAAACTTCTGAGCGCTTTTTTTGAAAGTTTTATCAGTTTTATCAGTTTCGATCAAGCTTTTCTCAAGCAAAACAACCCCAAAACACATGAGAGCAGCTCAGTGGTTTGTTTTGTTTGTCAGTAATCTGAGGTGAAGCCAGTTCCCCAGTTCTCTCTGTTTGTTCTCTGTTTGTTCTCAGTTTGTTCTCTGTTTGTTCTGGATCTGGTTCTGGATCTCCTGAGTCACCTTAAAGGATCTCCTGGAAGGAGCAGGTTGCCCCGAGGCAGAGTCACTCTCCTGCTGTCACCTTTAATTGGCTGCGTGTTAATCACACATCAGAGACGAAGCACGCTAAATAAAAGAGGGCGCGGCCCGAAACCAGCCCGGCGAGCTGCCAGCTGGGGGCGGGGCTTCTGCTCTATTTTAATCCTGCACACAAACACACTCTGGTCTCTTGAGTGAGACCTGAAGCTGCAGGAAACACAGTAACTCTTGTTCAAAGAGAAGCACAAACAATAAAAACTATGCAGAAATGATGTTGCGTGCAGCTTGTAGGAAAGCTGGAAACAGAACGCCTCAAAGGGGAAACTAAAGTTTAACAGTTTAAGCATGCAAGTTAAAGTGCACGCAGCTATTGCTCCAAATTTGGACCCATTTATCTGCAAACCAGGATTTTAAAATGAAAAGTTTGACTGGAATATCTGGAGTTTGTGTGTGCAGTGTTTCCAGGATTTTATGAGAGTATAAAAAGGCACAAAGGCACAAAGTGACCAAAAAAAGGCACAAAGTGACCAAAAAAGGCAAAAATTGACCAAAAAAGACACAATTTGACCAAAAAATGGCACAAATTGACACAAACAGACACAAATTGACCAAAAAAGGCACAAATGGACCAAAAAAAAGACACAAATTGACCAAAAAAGGCACAAATTAACCAGAAAAAAAGACACAAAATGACCAAAATAGATGTAAAATTACCAAGAAAGGAACAAATTGACCATAAAAAGACACATATTGACCAAAAAGAGACTTAAAACGACCAAAAAAAACCCCACAAATTGACTGAAAAAAGACCTAGAGTTCTTTTAATGCAGCTTGTAGGGGCTGGAAACAATTGTAAATATATATAAATATGTTTGCATAAAACAAAGGTTTATCAGTTTAAACATAAAACATTTTGTCACAGCGGTGCAGCTGAAGTTCATGCAGCAGTTGCATCAAATTTGGACACATTTTTCTGCAAACCAGGATTTTAAATGTGTCTAAAATGGTGCTAAAGGTGCAGGAGCAGTGAGGAAACTGCAGGAGAAGCTCTGTAACTTCTTTATTTATGTTCTAGAGACTGTAAAGCAGAAGAGGCTGGCTGATCTGATTGGTGAGTAACACAGAATCCTTCATGTTTTCTTTCTTACCTTCTGACCTCAGAGACCAGAGCAGCGAAGGGTTTCTCCCAGGCGTACATCTTAATGATCCTCATCCCAGAAACCACCTCGTTCATGGTCCGGATCCTGCTGTCGGTCAGGACCGCCGTCTTACTCCTGCAGACAAGAGCAGGGAAATAGACTTAAAATACAAAAAGACACAAATTAACCTAAAAAAAGACACAAAATGACAAAAAAAGAAGACGTTAAATGACAAAAATAGACGTGAAATGACAAAAAAAGACACAAATTGACCAAAAAAATGCTGAAAAATGACCCAAATAGATGTAAAATGACCAAAAAAAGACACAAAATGTCAAAAAAAGATGTAAAATGACCAAAATAGATGTGAAATGACCCAAAAAAAGGACACAAAATGACAAAAAAAAAACACAAAATTACCAAAACAAGGATGAAAAATGATCCAAATAGATGTAAAATTACTCAAAAAAGGCACAAATTGACCAAAAGAAAACCACAAAATGACCAAAAAAGACGTGAAATGACACAAAAAAGGACACAAAATGACAATAAAAAGATGTAAAATGACCAAAACAGTCATGAAATGACCAAAAAAAAGACACAAATTGACCAAAAGAAAACCACAAAATGACCAAAAAAGACGTAAAATGACCAAAACAGACGTGAAATGACCAAAAAAAGACACAAAATGACAAAATAAAATAGGTAAAATGACCAAAACAGACATGAAATGACCAAAAAAAATATGAAATAACCAAAAAAAGACACAAAAAGACAAAAAAGACGTAAAATGACAAAAATAGATGTGAACTGACCCAAAAAAGGACACAAAATTACCAAAATAGACGTAAAATGACCTAAAAAAAAGACACAAATTGACCACAAAAGGTCTTGATGTGTTAAATCCTGACATTGGACACTTACTGAATACAAAAATCTACTTAAAACACATTTTAACAGACAAGAAACACTGCAGACAAAATACAAAATGAGAGCAAACATGCATCTACAATTAGAACAAAGTGCTGCTTCCACTTAAAGCTATTTAAAGAGAAATCAGGTGAATGAAAGGCTGCAGGACGTCCATTAACTCATCCAGAGCAGCTCTGCTCTCTTAGAAGTGGCAAATGTTGATGCAAAGTAATGATTCACAGTTACAGACAAGAGTTTAGACTCTTACATGCTTTTATTTCATGTCTGTCTGCTGCACAGGCTGAGATATAAACGATTTCTTTTCAGCTTTTCAGGTTTTGGGAGGTGGTTTAGAAACAATGCTGACGTTTCAAAGGCTTTTTTTCAAAGGGTTTCAAAGACAAATTGACCCAAAAAAAGACGTAAAATGACCAAAAATAGACATAAAATGACCACAAAAGTCACAAAATTACCAAAACAACGTGTAAAATGAAAATGTAAAACAAAAGACAAAAATTGACCAAAAAATATGTAAAATGAGCAAAAATAGACATAAAATGACCATAAAAGTCACAAAATGACAAAAAAAAAGATATAAAATTACCAAAAAAAGACGTAAAATGACCAAAATAGACGTAAAATGAGCCAAAAAGACACAAAATTGACCAACAAAGACAAAACTTTTGTTTGTTTAACTTCGTATGAAGCTCAGAAAGACATTTTGAAGCTGTCAGTAATCTGTCACTTTATCCATTTGTTTATTATTGTCCAGTAAAACCAGTTCATGAAGCACCACATTAATTAGTTTCAGCCTCCTTTAACAGGTATGTTTGGTGTTTATGTGACGCCAACTCATGATTTACTGTCACAGTTCAAACCGGGAACAATGAAACTCTGAGTTCCTCTGAAGTTCATTAAATAAGGATTAAATAACCTGCTAATATAAATCTCTTCTTACTGTTGATCTGTGTTGTTGTTATTAAACAGCCTGAGGTAAAACTGAACTCTAAAGGTTTCCTCTTCACTGTTGGACTGTCTAGAGTTTGTTTGTGCAGTGTTTCCTAATAATTTTGTGTCTTTTTTGGGTCATTTTTTTAATATATATATATATATATATATAATTTTGTGTCATTTTTTAATAATTTTGTGTCTTTTTTAAAGTAATTTTGTGTCTTTTTTAAAGTAATTTTGTGTCTTTTTTGGTAATTCTGTGTATTTTTTGGTCATTTTGTTTCTTTTTTAAGTAATTTAGTTTTTTTCTGTCATTTCGTGTCTTTTTTGTGTCTTTTTTTAATAATTTTGTTTCTTTTTTAAAGTAATTTTGTGTCTTTTTTGTGTCTTTTTTTAATAATTTTGTTTCTTTTTTAAAGTAATTTTGTGTCTTTTTTTAATAATTTTGTGTCTTTTTTTAATCATTTTGTGTCTTTTTTTAAAGTAATTTTGTGTCTTTTTTGGTAATTCTGTGTATTTTTTGGTCATTTTGTTTCTTTTTTAAGTAATTTAGTTTTTTTCTGTCATTTCGTGTCTTTTTTGAATAATTTTGTTTCTTTTTTAAAGTAATTTTGCGCTTTTTAGGTCTTTTTTGTGTCTTTTTTAAAGTAATTTTGTGCTTTTTGTGTCTTTTTAAAATAATTTTGTGTCTTTTTTGGTAATTCTGTGTATTTTTTCGTCATTTTGTTTCTTTTTTTAAGTAATTTAGTTATTTTCTGTCATTTTGTGTCTTTTTTAAATAATTTTGTGTCTTTTTTAATAATTTTGTGTCTTTTTTAAAGTAATTTTGGTCTTTTTTGTGTCTTTTTTTAATAATTTTGTGTCTTTTTTGGTAATTCTGTGTATTTTTGGTCATTTTGTTTCTTTTTTAAGTAATTTAGTTATTTTCTGTCATTTTGCGCTTTTTTGGTCTTTTTTTTAATAATTTTGTGTATTTTTTGGTAATTCTGTGTATTTCTTTTGTCATTTTGTGTCTTTTTTTGTCATTTTGTGTCTTTTTTATGTAATTTAGTGTTTTTTCAGTCAGTTTGTGTCTTTTTTTTGGTCATTTTGTGTCTTCTTTTGGTCATTTTGAGACTGCCTCCAGCCTCCAGCGGCCCCCAGGTAATTAGAGTTTGTGTGTAGATTGATGTGTGTTACCTGAACTTGGAGAAGAGGCGTCCGAACAAGGACTGGACCGGCATCAGGAACATGAGGACCACGATCCCCGCCAGACACGACACGCCGATCTCCACCCACAGCAGCCCGACCACGATCCCCGCCTGCAGAGGCCCCACCCACAGGAAGTGGAGGAAGATCGTCACCTGGACAACAGAAATAACCAGTTTACTGTTAGAAACCAGAAATAAACACAAGTTTACTGTCAGAAACCAGAAATAAACACGAGTTTACTGTTAGAAACCAGAAATAAACACGAGTTTACTGTTAGAAACCAGAAATAAACACAAGTTTACTGTTAGAAACCAGAAATAAACACGAGTTTACTGTCAGAAACCAGAAATAAACACAAGTTTACTGTCAGAAACAGGCTGCACACACAGGAAAAAACCACCAACAAAACACAGCAAGGAGCCTGAAGCTGCAGCTGATTGGAGCGCCGTAACCTGAAATATTTTGAGGATTTGATTCCCAGATGAAACAAAAAAGGAGCAGATTTTCCTCCCAAACCAGCTGGTTAGAAGCATCTGATTGTATTTTGCATCATTTATTACCTCACAGAAAGGCTGATGCATCAGAAACGAGAGGGTTTTCAATTAGAGGTACAAAAAAACAACTAGAAAGAGATATAGATTATAAAAAAGATGCCGAAAGTTTTTTTGTGTTTTTATGTCCATTTAACTCAGAAACAGACATTTTAAAGCAGTCAGTCATCTGCATTTTCAAGCATTGATAAAATCTACTTGTTTATTTTGTGGAAGGTCCCTTTAATTACTTTTTTTGGTCATTTTGTGTCTTTTTTTTGTAATTTTGTGTCTTTTTTTGATAATTTTGTGTCTTAATTTTGTGTCTTTTTTTGATAATTTTGTGTCTTTTTTGGCCAGTTGGTTTCTTTTTTAAGTAATTTAATTTTTTTCTGTCATTCTGTGTCTTTTTTGGTCTTTTTTTATTATTGTATATTGCTTCTTTATCTTTATTTTGAAGGATCAATAAAGTATTTTTCTGTTTCTGAAGAAGCCCAACAGGTTAACAAAACTGATTTATTTTGTAAAATATTTGCAAAAAATGCCTTTAGTTTTAAAAAGCATGTTATTTATTTCATGTGGTGAAATATTAAGCTCTTAAGAAAGCAGAACTGTAAATATTTGTTGTGCCATTTTTTCCATATTTCTTACTTCAAACTTGTTGCATTTGTATTATATATTGTTGTATATTTAGTGAAGCTGCTTTTTTACCTTTATTTTGGAGGATCAATAAAGTATTTTTCTGATTCTGCAGAAACAAAATGGCTTTTTTTTTTAAAAATATTTGCAAAAAATGCCTTTAGTTGTAAAAAGCATGTTATTTATTTAATTTGGTAAGATATGAAGCTCTTCTGTAAAGTTTTTGTGTGTTTTTAAGGCCATTTAACTCAGAAACAGACATTTTAAAGCAGTCAGTAATCTGCATTTTCAAGCATTGATAAAATCTACTTGTTTATTTTTGCAATATGACTTTTTTCCCCACATCCTGCAGCCGTAGAGATCACTAAGGTGTAAATAAGTTCCTCAGAAAGCTAAATATATATTTTGTGGCCCCCACCTTGATATGAAAGTTTAATGTGAGTTTTATATGAATGGCACTTTACCGTGTTGTGTGTGGAAGGTCCCTTTAATTACTGTTTTTGGTCATTTTGTGTCTTTTTTTTGGTAATTTTGTGTCTTTTTTTTAAGTAATTTTGTGTCTTTTTTTGGTAATTTTGTGTCTTTTTTTTTTGGTAATTTTGTGTCTTTTTTTGATAATTTTGTGTCTTTTTTTGGCCAGTTGGTTTCTTTTTTTAGTAATTTAGTTTTTTTCTGTCATTTTGTGTCTTTTTTGGTCTTTTTTTTATTATTGTATATTCCTTTTTTATCTTTATTTTGAAGGATCAATAAAGTATTTTTCTGTTTCTGAAGAAGCCCAACAGCTTAACAAAACTGAAAAAAATGCCTTTAGTTGTAAAAAGCATGTTTTTTATTTAATGTGGTAAACTATGAAGCTATTCTGTAAAGTTTTTGTGTGTTTTTAAGGCCATTTAACTCAGAAACAGACATTTTAAAGCAGTCAGTAATCTGCATTTTCAAGCATTGATAAAATCTACTTGTTTATTTTTGCAATATGACTTTATTCCCCACATCCTGCAGCCGTAGAGATCACTAAGGTGTAAATAAGTTAAATGCAGCCAGTGAGTGCTGGTGGTTTGCAGCTGAACAGTAACAGTAATCAGCCTTGACTGTGACCCAGCAGGAGCATGACTCCAGATAATTAAGAGTTTAAACGGCCTGCAGACAGAAAGAAGCTGGCAGCTTCTGATTAAAACGAGACCAAGTGGAACCACACACATGAAAATCATCCAAATACATCACACCCTTTTATCCTGCAGCTGATTCACACTACACACACAACGTAAAACACGTTTCATAAGAAATGACATGCAGAATGAGGTCAAATAAGCATTCCTTCTCTTCTTCTTCTCCTCCTCCCCAGAATATTTAATAGAGGAGGAGAACACTCCCTGCTCTGCTCGCACATCATGTTACATCTGGCACAGCTGCAACATTTATAGAGGAATTATCAGCTGAGTGACAGAAATGATCAATAAATGACTAAATAAAAGTTTTCTCTCTCGTGCAAAAGTTGCAGAGGCCTTTCAAATAATCTTAAGTCTAAATCTAGATCTAAAATCATTCATTCAGGTCGAAATTTAACATAAAAACAAGATAAATTTAGACATAAAATGACTACAGAGACACAAATAACCAAAAAATGCATGAAAAGATGGAAGAAACTCCACAAACCTATCAAAAATATGTATAATGTCAATTCAAAATGAGAGGGTTTTGAATGAGAGCTGCAACATTTATAGAGAAATGATCAGCTGATTGACAGAAATTATCAATAAATGCCGAAATAAAAGTTTTCTCTCTCATGCAAAAGTTGCAGAGGCCTTTGAAATAATCTAAAGTCTAAATCTAGATCTAAAGTCATTCATTCAGGTCGAAATTTAACATAAAAACAAGATGAATTTAGACATTAAATGACTACAGAGACATAAAATAACCAAAAAATACATGAAAAGATGGAAGGAACTCCACCAAACTACCAAAAATATGCATAATGTCAATTCGAAATGAGAGTAATTATCAGCTGATTGACAGATATGATCAATAAATGACGAAATAAAAGTTTTATCTCGCATGCAAAAGTTGCAGAGGCCTTTGAAATAATCTAAAGTCTAACTCTAGATCTAAAATCATTCATTCATTCTCTTCAGGTCGAGATTTAACATAAAAACATGATACATTTAGACATAAAATGACTACAGAGACACAAAATAACCAAAAAATACACGAAAGGATGGAAGGAACTCCACAAAAACCACGACCAAAAATATGCATAATGTCAATTCAAAATGAGAGTAATTATCAGCTGATTGACAGATATGATCAATAAATGACGAAATAGAAGTTTTCTCTCTCATGCAAAAGTTGCAGAGGCCTTTCAAATAATCTTAAGTCTAAATCTAGATCTAAAATCATTCATTCAGGTCCAGATTTAACATAAAAGCAAGATACATTTAGACATAAAATGACTACGGAGACACAAAATAACCAAAAAATACATGAAAAAATGGAAGGAACTCCACAAATCTACCAAAAATATGCATAATGTCAACTTGAAATGAGAGTAATTATCAGCTGATTGATAGATATGATCAATAAACGACGAAATAAAAGTTTTCTCTCTCGTGCAAAAGTTGCAGAGGCCTTTGAAATAATCTAAAATCTAAATTTAGATCTAAAATCATTTATTAATCCCATTCATTCTCTTCAGGTCGAGATTTAACATAAAAACATGTTCAATTTAGACAGTAAATGACTATAGAGAGACAAAAAACAAACAAAAAATACATGAAAAGAAGAAAAAAAAACTCACAAAACAACCAAAAATATTCAAAATGTCTATTTAGGGACATAAAACAACTAGAAATAGATATAGATTATAAAAATGATACTGAAAACTGCCAATAAAATACATAAAAAGACGACAAAAGGGGTAGCTTTTAACTTGTAAATCAGTTTGTAAAATGTGTTTTTAAAAGTGCTCTATAAATAAAGGTTATTATTATTATTGTACATATCCCTATTTACTTTAAATGATGTCTATAGTTCCATATTTCTGTTTTATTCCATGTGTTCATATCTGTATTTACTTCAGACTTGTTACATTTCTATTATATATATTGTTGTATATTTAGTGAACTCCACTATATTTATCTGACAGCTTTAGTTTCTCTTCAGGTCGAGATTTAACATAAAAACATGATAAATTTAGACATAAAATGACTATAGAGAGACAAAAAACAACCAAAAAATGCTTGAAAAGGAAAAAAGTCCACAAAACTACCAAAAATATGCAAAATGTCTATTTGAAATGAGAGTAATTATCAGCTGATTGACAGAAATGATCAATAAATGACTAAATAAAAGTTTTCTCTCATGCAAAAGTTGCAGAGGCCTTTGAAATAATCTAAAGACTAAATCTAGATCTAAAATCCTCATGCAGCTGGTTGTGGAGGTGCAGCAGCAGGTGGAGGTGCAGCTGATGGTCAATGCACATTTTAACTCAAGAAAGCCTAAAACTACATGCTCAGCAGTTATTATATTGTACAAAAAGTAACAAATCCAACCTGTTGGACTCCTCAGAGACGCTGGCCTGCAGCTTTTTCTCCTGCAGGATGAATTTTGACTAAATTTGCCTGATTAATAAGAAGATTTCTGCACACTGGGTCCCTGAACTGTCTTTATCTGTAGAAAAGAGATCTGAAATCTTCTTCCACGTGTGTTTATGAGTAGAAAAAGTTGACACACGGTGCTGAGCTGCAGCTGAAATACATCTTCAGGTTCTCAGTGTTCCCTGACGCCTAAAAATAAATGTAAAAAATGAATAAATAAGGTGTGGAAGAGGTTAAATGTGCTGCTGTGAGCTGCAGCGTTCAGCAGATTTAGATCAGAAATTGCTGCAGGTTGTTGATTTTAACTCTTTGTGTTTATCATCCTCATTGATGCTGCATATTAACCCATTGAGGCCTGAAAAATTGCTGGGCGATTTTAAAATTAGCCTCTAATTTTCTGGAAATTCTGGAAAATTCTGGGGAAAAAAGTGTCAATTCTTCTACTAAATAATAGATTTTTCAGCCTCTGTAGCAGATAGAAATGAAATTCAAAAAGGTATTTGAGAGCTTATAAAAATACTACAAAACGACGTAAACGCTTTCCAGGCGTCAATGGGTTAAAGTGAAAATTAAGAGTGTTAAAGCTTATAAACTTCTATTGTTTAACCACTTTTTGGATAGTGATAGTGGTGCTTTCACAGCCCAAAGTTTAGTCCGTTTTAGTGGAACTCTGGAGGGATTAAATCATGTTTTTGGTCTCTTGTGAACGATCCAATCGGACCCAATCGGACCAGAACAAGCGCTTGTTGGTTCCTTCTCAGTCAGTGATTTGTCCCTGGTCGCTTTTTGAAAAAGAGTATCTGAATAGTTGCTAAATATAGAGACAAAGTCACTGAGTTGGCAACACTAGGTAGCACCTTTACAAGCCCTTTCATCGGGGCAGGGAAGAGTAAAACGATGGGAGGAAAAACAAATGTCACAGAGCAGGAAGCAGGTTACTGGGGAAGGTTTTCACCCTTTTACACAGGAGATTTCTCTGAGTTTCAGGAGGTTAGTTTGCTGCATATTTTCTGGTGATCTGCTCAGATGAAACCTAGAATTGTCAAAGTTACGTGTTGTTTTCACCAGTGTAGTTACGTCTCATTTATTCCTTTATTTTCTGTTAATGTTTCAGCACAAAATGTTCTGTTAATCTGCCAAAGTTGAAAAGCGCAGTTGTATTTTTGTTTAATATGTTGATTTTTACAGAAGCATTCTATGTTTTATGTCCAAATTAGTTTTGGATCAAGTTGAATGCAAAGCACTTTAAATATTCCCAAATGTTAGCAGCCAAAGTGTTTTATATTATATGTTGTTTTTTGAATCAGTTGGGCTTAAAAAACCCAAAATGTCATTTTCTCTGAACCAATCAGAGTGGAACTGAGCCATTATTAGTGTATCTTCTATCTAAAGAGGAAGATATTAAAGAGTTAATGCAAACAAACACATTTGTATGATTTAATTCCTCCCCCGATGAGAATCGATAAGGAATTGTAACAATAAGCAGTATCGATAACCGAGAATAGCCAAATTCTTTACAATTCCCATCCCTAGTCCTAACTCAGGGGTGGGCAACATGAGGCCCGGGGGCCGCATACGGCCCTCACCCTCACTTGAAGTGGCCCTCAGTACAACTACATACATTTGAGCAGGAAATCTTGGTAACACTTGAATATAACCATCATTTATAAATGGTAAACAGATAGTTTATTAATGTTTAATCATCATTTATAAACTGTACATAGGCCATTTAGAATGGTAAATACATAATTTATTAATGTTTAACTAACTCAATAATTTATAAATGACAAATAGATGATATATTAATGTAAGTTTATAGTTACTTTACCATTAACAAACAATTCAATTAAAATTAATTGTTTAAAAGTAGTTTTAGTTGCACTCATTATTACATTTTTAACACCATATTAAGTATGTTAATGATTTTGAAATGGTTCATACACCTTTAAGAAACTGGCTTAAAACATTTAAAGATTAAATATGTATATAGCACTTTGCAAATGGTTAATAATTGGTTTATAAACCATCTATAAACATAAGTTAGATGGTTATTGTAAAGTGTTACCGAAATCTTAAAAGTGCAGTGTAAAAATGCACAAAATTACTTCTTGTAATTAATGTTGGTCTGCTGTTCTTGCACTGAAAAACAATAAATCACAGTAAGTGGTTATTTTTTATTTGCTTCAAACCTTTTGTATTCCTATTTATACTGTTAAACATGCATTTGAGCATGAAATATGTTAAGTTACTGCACTGTAAACATATTTAAATGTCAGTTTCATCATATCTGGTTAAGTGACGCTCCTATATGTGGCCCTGTGGTAGTGAACATGAAACATTGTGGCCCCCTGCAGCATTTAAGTTGCCCATCCCTGATCTAACTGATTCTGTCAGGAGAAAAAGAAACAAAATGACCTAAAAAAGGAAACAAAATGACCAAAAAAAGACACAAATTGACCACAAAATGATCAAAAAAGACACAAAATGACCAAGAAAGACACAAAATGACCAAAAAAAGACACAAAATGACAAAAAAAAGGAACAAAGTGATCAAAAAAAGACACAAAATGACCGAAAAAAGACACAAAATGACAAAAAAAAGGAACAAAGTGATCAAAAAAAGACACAAAATGACCGAAAAAAGACACAAAATGACCAAGAAAGACACAAAATGACTAAAAAAAAGGAACAAAGTGATCAAAAAAAGACACAAAATGACAGAAAAAAGACACAAAATGACCAAAAAAAAGACACAAATTGACCAAAAAGACACAAAATGACTAAAAAAAAGACACAAAATTACCAAAAAATACACAATGACAAAAAAAAGACACAAAATTACAAAAAAAAGACGCAAAATGACAAAAAAAAGACACAAATTGACCAAAAAAAAGACACAAAATGACCAAAAAGACTAAATAAATAAATACTACACTACTACTACATGAACACAGTGGAGACAGAGCTGACTTCCAAATTGATTTGTTGACTCCCAGAAATCATCTTGCGACCCCAACTGGGGTCCCGACCCCAAGGTTGAGAACAGCTGTGTTAGACAGCAGGTTATATGGAGGGCTGAGGAGGAATGTTAGAAGTGTTGCCCTGCAGCAGGAATAGCCTCTCCTCCCTCCCTCTGCTCTAAAAGCCTGCGTTCAGTTTGACTTACTTCATCGAACTTGTTGACGTCGTTGGAGAGCAGGTTGACGATCTGTCCCGTGGTGGTTTTCCCCAGAGCAGAGCTGCTGAGACGCAGAGCCTGACACACACACAGAGATCTGGATTATCACACTGAGGATACATAAAAAGGACAATTTCTGTAACAATATCAGTATTTATATAAAAACCCTTTTATTCCTCAGTCTGCAGAGATAGAAAGACAAATACTATCTGTATAATAAAGACACTTAACTTTAATATAATACTGATATTGTTACAGAAATGGTCTTTTTGTAATGCTGATTTTATTTATATCGTTTTTTGCTCTTGTATTTATAATATAAACTCCCCTTTAATGCACTTCAACTTAACTTAAACTACTAGAATATATTATTATTACTACTAGAAACTGCTGCAGAAATATTCTCAACTCTTAAAAACATTTTATTATTATTGATTAATCAAATAAAATAGCACAAGATATTTATTTTATTCCTCATTTTATATAATAAATACAAGAGCAAGAAACAATATCGGTAAAAAAAAAGGACAATTTCTGCAACAATATCAGTATATATATATTAAAGTTAAGTGTCATTATTATACAGATAATATGTGTTATTCTGTCTCTGCAGACTGAGGAACAATATAAATAATATTAATATATAAAAGGACAATTTCTGTAACAATATCAATATTTATATAAAACCCTTTTACTCCTCAGTCTGCAGAGATAGAAAGACACATATCATCTGTATAATAATGACACTTAACTTTAATAAATCTACTGATATTGTCACAGAGATTGTCCTTTTTTATACTGATATTGTTTCTTGCTCTTGTTTTTATTACATAAAGTGTCTTTGAGTCCTTTTTAAAGCTCTTTACAACAAAAATATATTACTATTACTATTAGAAACTGTTGCAGAAATATTCTCAACTCTTAAAAACATTTTTACTATTACTGATTAATTAAATAAAACAGCACAAGATAGTTAAACATTTTATTCCTCAGCCTGCAGGGATAGAAATACATATTATCTATATAATAAAGACACTTAACTTTAATAAATATACTGATATTGTCACAGAAATTGTCCTTTTTTATACTGATATTGTTTCTTGCCCTTGTTTTTATTACATAAAGTGTCTTTGAGTCCTTTTTAAAGCTCTTTACAACAAAAATATATTATTATTACCATTAAAACTGCTGCAGAAATATTTCCTGAGTCTCTTCAGAACATTTTTAACTCTTAAAAACATTTTTATTATTACTGATTAATTAAATAAAACAGCACAAGATAGTTAAACATTTTATTCCTCAGCCTGCAGGGATAGAAAGACATATTATCTGTATAATAAAGACACTTAACTTTAATAAATATACTGATATTGTCACGGTTTGTCCTTTTTTATACTGATATTGTTTCTTGCTCTTGTTTTTGTTACATAAAGTGTCTTTGAGTCCTTTTTACAACAAGAATATATTATTATTCCAATTCAAACTGCTGCAGAAACATTTCCTGAGACTCTTCAGAACATTTTTAACTCTTAAAAACATTTTTATTATTACTGATTAATTAAATAAAACAGCACAAGATAGTTAAACCTTTTATTCCTCAGTCTGCAGGGATAGAAAGACATATTATCTATATAATAAAGACACTTAACTTTAATAAATATACTGATATTGTCACAGAAATTGTCCTTTTTTATACTGATATTGTTTCTTGCTCTTGTTTTTGTTACATAAAGTGTCTTTGAGTCCTTTTTACAACAAGAATATATTATTATTCCAATTCAAACTGCTGCAGAAACATTTCCTGAGACTCTTCAGAACATTTTTAACTCTTAAAAACATTTTTATTATTACTGATTAATTAAATAAAACAGCACAAGATAGTTAAACCTTTTATTCCTCAGTCTGCAGGGATAGAAATACAAATACTATCTGTATAATAAAGACACTTGACTTTAATAAATATACTGATATTGTTGCAGAAACGGTCTTTTTTCTGCAGACTTCTACCTGAAGGTGTATTATCGGTGTCTGTGCTGAGTCGTACCTTGTTGTAGATCATGTGGCACATGGCCACCCTGATCTTCATGCCGGCCCTCTGGACATAGTAGAAGTAGAGGTGGTGCAGCACGGCCAGGCCCAGCGTGCAGCAGGACAGGCCTGCAGCGTAGCCCAGAGTCCTGTAGAGGGCCGGCAGGTCCTCGGGGTCGTAGCTCTCAAAGTACTGGATCATCTGCCCCAGGAGCAGAGGCTGCCCCACCTTAATCAGCTCCTGCAGGAGCAGACAGGAGGAGGAGGAGGAGGAGGAGCGTCCAGATAGTGATCAGTGGGAGCAGAAGAAACACAACCTGCAGCATGTTCTGATCTCAATCTGCAGCTCACAGTAATATCCTGCTTTATTCAACACATTTAACCTCTAACACTCCTTATTTGTTGGTTTCAGACGTGAAATAATACCAAACGTAACAGAAAACCAACACAAGATGAAAAAATACCTTAAAAATCTAAATTAAATGTCTGAAAATGAACTTAAAAACGTAACGTATTTTTTGCCTTTATTCAACTATTAACATAGTTTATCCTGTAATAGTTTGGTCTTGGTGGTTTGTTTTATACTATTTATATCTTTTCTTATCTGTATTCTATTTCATTTTTATTATCATATTACTCTATGCTAATATTATTCTATTATTATCGTAACCTGTCTTTATTCTGTACTTGTGCCGCATGTTCTGATCTAGTAATATCCTGTTTTTATTCAACACATTTAACCTCTAACACTCCTTATTTGTTGGTTTCAGACGTGCAATAAAACCAAACGTAACAGAAAACAAACACAAAATGATAAAATACCTTAAAAAATGTAAATTAAATGTCTGAAAACAAACTTAAAAACATATCTGCTTCTAATTTTTTGCCTTTATTCAACTATTAACATAGATTATCCTGTAATAGCTTGGTCTCGGTTGTTTGTTTTATACTATTTATATATTTTCTTATCAATATTCTATTTAATTTTTTTTATACTATTTTTATTACCTAAATCTGTCTTTATTCTGTACTTGTGCAGCATGTTCTGATCTAGTAATATCCTGCTTTTGTTAGAAAATTAGAAAACCAACACAAAATGAAAAAATACCTTTAAAAAAATGTAAATTAAATGTCTGAAAACGAACTAAAAACGTATTTGCTTCAAACTTTATGTTAATATTCAACTATCAACATAGTTTAAACTAAAATAGTTCAGTCTTGGTTGTTTGTTTGTATGTTTATTTTATACTATTACTCTAATATCCTGTTTTTATATATATCACCTGTCTGTCCATTCATCTTACTGTACTAGAATAAAAAATAACAATAAATAACAATAAAAAATAGTTGTAATTTAAAAAAATATTGAGATTAAAAGTGTAAAGCGATTAAAAGCAAAAAGAGAACTGTAAAAATTGTATATTTGAGTAAATTTTTAACATTCAATTTGCTCATCTTTTGACAAAAAAAGTTGAAATCATGGAAAAAAGGTCAAAATGTGAAAAAAAAGTTGAAATCATGAAAAAAGTCCAACTGACAAAAAAAGTTGAAATCATGAAAAAAAGGTCAAAATGAGAAAAAAAAGTTGAAATCATGAAAAAAGGTCAAAATGAGAAAAAAAAGTTGAAATCATGAAAAAAGGGTCAAAATGAGAAAGAAAAGTCACGAGAAAAAAAGTCAAAATAAGGAGAAAAATAGTCAAAATCATGAGAAAAAAAGTTGAAGTCACGAGAAAAAAGTCAAAATGACAAAAAAGTCAAAGCAACTTTTTGCTTTTCATTTTGACTTTTTTTCCATGATTTGAAGTTTTTTTTTATCATTTTGACTTTTTTTTCGTGATTTCAACTTTTTATTTATTGTATTCATGCAATCTGAATTCAAAGAGTTTTATTTTTATAATCTGTGTTTCACGCTCTAAATCCAGGTTTTATTTTGAAGTCTCACCTCCAGTAAGGTGAAGAAGCCGAGCACGGCGTACGGTTTCCAGTAGCACCTGATGAGTCCCGTAGAGAGTTTAGGGGGTCGCAGCTCTTTACTGGCTTTCTGCACCTCCTGGTCCCAGAACCTGAACACAAACACAATTATTATTATTTATTGTTTATTATAAGAAGCAAACCACGACTCATCCAACAGACAGAAAACAGTGTTCCTTATTTTATATTTCTCATCATTTAAAGCTTTAATACTTTTATATTCTTGTTAATATTGCTTGTTTCTATTTAATGTTATTTTATTGGTTTTTTTTTTCTTTTGCATTCTTATTATTATTAATATTTTTTTATCTATGTATTTATTTATAATAATCTGGGTTTTGAAAATGTATTGTTTTAACGGCATTGCACCCATTACATTTTATTTATTAATTAATTTATTTATTAAACTAATATGTTTTTGTATATATATATATATATATGTTAATATGATTTTTACGATTTTAAATACAGTTTCTCAAATATATTTATTTGTAGTTATTTCATATTTATATTGCATTGATTTATATTTGTTTTGTTTTTTTAATTAAGTTGAGCAATAAATAATATATTAAAATATAATATTTATATCCAGCCATGAAATAAAAACACTTAACTTTTACATATTTACTGATATCATTACAGAAATTGTCCTTTTTTTAATATTGATATTATTTATATTGTTTTTTGCTCTTGTATGGTGTCTTTGAGTCCCTTTTAAAGCATTTTACAACTAAAATATATTATTATTACTATTATAAACTGCTTCCTGAGACTCTTAAGAACATTTTTTAACTTTTAGAGACATTTTAAGTCAAACAGTTTCCATATCGGAGGCTAAATGTTTCACTTCTCAGCTGTTTTCCGCCTCGTGCATAAACACAAACCAACATAAAGAAGCTGGACTAAGTGATCCGTGAGCCTCCAGGCTCAGATTTCACGCTGATAAATTCAGATTTCACCGTCGATTAAACGGCAACAATGAGATGTTTGATTCCAGAGGAAGAGTTTTGTTAGAGGACGGAGCCTGAAACAACCACGGCATCAATAACTGCTGGAAAATTAATAATCTGATCCGGAAAATACACATTTCTTGGAGTTTGGAGGCGACATTTATGCATCTGTGAGTCATTCTGCAGTGGGAGTTACTTTTTTGCATTATTATTATTACTACTATTTATTTATTTTAATGAAAATGTACCATTTTAACAGCATTGCACACATTTAATTTTATCTATTTTTGATATTTTTTTCCCATCTCCTGTCTCTTCATTTATCCTACTATACCAGAATAAAAAAATAAAAAATAAAAATAGTCATAATAGTAAAAATAGTATATAAAAATATTAAAATGAAAGGTGTGTGCTAAATGCAAAAGATGACATTGTAGAAAAGAAAACTGTAAAAATAAAGTAGATTTAATGCTGATAAAGATTGTTATTACTGTTTTGCATTATTATTATAACTTTTTTTATTTATGTATTTATTTATTTCTGTATTTATTTATGTCTCTCCATTTATCTTACTATAGCAGAATAACAATAAATAAATAAAAAATAAAACTGTAAAAATAAAGTAGATTTAATGCTGATAAATCCAGATTGTTATTATTATTTTTGTGCATTATTATTATATATTTTTTATTTTTTATTTTAATTAAAATGTACCATTTTAACAGCATTGTACACATTTAATTTGATCTATTTTTGATATTTTTACATCTCCTGTCTCTCCATTTATCTACCAGAATGAAAATAAAAAAACAAAAATATATATATTTATATATAATAAAATAACTGGGTGGAAAACTCACAATCTGGCCTGTAAAATGCAGCAGAAAGTGAACTTTTCCCTCAGTCTGTAGACACATTATTGCATCCTGAGTCACTGTGAGTGGGAGTTAGTGTTCCTGTAACCGTGCTGCTGTTGTAGAAACAGGGATTACCCTCACACAAACATTTATTAACCTGTCAGACAGTTTCCTGTTGTTTTATTGTTGCAGTTAAACATTACAGCCTGACCTGAGCTGCTGATAACTCTGATAATGTTTGACTGGAGGGTTAAAAAGGGTCCCCCTCCTCCAATAATCATCCTCTAATTCACATATCTGTCGCTCCATTTGGGTTTTAAATCAGAAAAGTGTGTGTTCTCTAGCAGCAGCAGCAGAAACAGAGCTGTGCTGAGAATAAAAAGGAGCTCATCATTCACAGATTAGTGATGAAGGTGAAGCTCAACAAGAAATCCACTGAGAATAATTCATCTTTTATTGTCCTGAAACACAAAAGAAGTCAGTGTTTGTCTAAGGACTCGACTCTGATATCCGTTAGCTGTTAGTCACACTGATAAACCAGGAGATTCAGATACAAAAGTTGATGTTTCAGAAGGATCTGTTGGGGGAAACTCCTTGTTAGAACATCTTCTGACTTCAGATTTATCTATCTTTATCCCTCCACTCTGATTATTCTAACTGATGATTTCATACTTGCAAATATTAGAAATGCGTAGATTTCTTCCAGCTGTGAGCATTAAAAACGAAGCTGGCAGGACCTTAAATTTGTGTTCCAGACTTTAAAAGCTGTGAATACCACAAATCGGGTAAAAACAAGTAGTTTTAAGTGATTGTTTTGTTAGATATAAGCACAAATACATGATGATCACAGAGAAGAGGAGGAGTTAAAGAACTCTGTAAGCACTTTCTGTCTTTAGAGGCTCTAGTGGGGTCACTTTTAATGCTAAATATTCTGAAAAAGTGTTCTATAGGTACCCACAAGTCACTTTATTCTGATCTCAGGGAGTTTGGGCCATGCAGTTTTATTTATTTAGTGCATCCTGAGGTCTCTGAACAGTCTGTGAGCTGCAGAAATCAGGAGACTAAACTACTGTGAACCCTGGATGCTTCTCTTCTGTTTCATCTGATACTTTATTAAATATTTGGGCTGTTTTTAGACGTGACATGTCCACTTTATCAGAAGCTGTTTGCTCCATGCAGTAAATGTGTTGTTGTGTCCTCTTGTGTGTGGATCTTTGTGCATCCTGGGGTCCATAAACAGTCTGAGAGCTGCATAAATCGTCTGTTTTTACATGTGACATGCCCACTTTATGCTGATAACATGCAGTTTAAGGCAGAAACCTGCAGTTTTCTAATGCAAACGTGATATTTGTGCACAAATTTCTCTATTGCATGTGAATCTTTGTGCATCCTGGGGTCCCTAAACAGTCTGTGAGCTGCATAAATCGTCTGTTTTTACATGTGACATGCCCACTTTATGCTGATAACATGCAGTTTGAGGCAGAAACCTGCAGTTTTCTAATGCAAAGGTGATATTTTTGCACACATTTATCTATTGTGGGTGGATCTTTGTGCATCCTGGGGTCCATAAACAGCCTATGAGCTGCATAAATCGTCTGTTTTTAGACGTGACATGCCCACTTTATGGTGATAACATGCAGTTTAAGGCAGAAACCTGCAGTTTTCTAATGCAAACGTGATATTTGTGCACAAATTTCTCTATTGCATGTGAATCTTTGTGCATCCTGGGGTCCATAAACAGTCTGTGAGCTGCATAAATCGTCTGTTTTTACATGTGACATGCCCACTTTATGCTGATAACATGCAGTTTAAGGCAGAAACCTGCAGTTTTCTAATGCAAAGGTGATATTTTTGCACACATTTATCTATTGTGGGTGGATCTTTGTGCATCCTGGAGTCCCTAAACAGTCTTTGAGCTGCATAAATCGTCTGTTTTTAGACGTGACATGCCCACTTTATGGTGATAACATGCAGTTTAGGGCAGAAACCTGCAGTTTTCTAATGCAAAAGTGATATTTTTGCACAAATTTCTCTATTGCATGTGAATCTTTGTGCATCCTGGGGTCCCTAAACAGTCTTTGAGCTGCATAAATCGTCTGTTTTTACATGTGACATGCCCACTTTATGCTGATAACATGCAGTTTAAGGCAGAAACCTGCAGTTTTCTAATGCAAAGGTGATATTTTTGCACACATTTGGCTATTGTGGGTGGATCTCTGTGCATCCTGGGGTCCCTAAACAGTCAGAGCTGCAGAAATCTGTGCAGGAAACCTGGCTGCTTCTCTTTGTTTCATCTGATACTTTATTTAGATATTTTGGCTGTTTCTAGATGTGACATGCCCACTTTATGCACTTTATCAGAAGCTGTTTGCTGCAGAACCCATGCATTGTTTCTCCTGCAGTAAATGTGTTGTTGTGTCCTCTTGTGTGTGAGTCTTTGTGCATCCTGGGGTCCCTAAACAGTCCGAGAGCTGCATAAATGGGGTCTGAGTGTAAAGCTGAGACTCTTGTGCATTTAATGAGCCCAAACGGTCATTTTTAAAAGGGGTTCCTTGACTCTGACATCAGGATATCTGAGTGAAAATGGGTTCTATGGGTACCCAGGAGGCTCTTCTTTAGAGACATGCCCACTTTATGCTGATTATTATCATTAATAATATTATTCACCTCTGCAGGTCTTCTCCCAGAACGTCGGAGCGATCCTCCGTCAGAACCTCGTACATGTCCTCCTCCTCCAGCTGCCGCTTGTACCCGATACCAAACAACGGGTTGA
The DNA here is from genome assembly GCF_030273125.1 of Centropristis striata. Lineage (NCBI taxonomy): Eukaryota > Metazoa > Chordata > Actinopteri > Perciformes > Serranidae > Centropristis > Centropristis striata. Next base: position 1,946,030 of record NC_081540.1, on the reverse strand, counting down.
GCCACCTGGCGGAGAAAAGATGAGGAGTCAGGAGGAGAAATCAGCTTCAAAAACACCAAATACACTTTAAATTCTGCAGTAACAAACAGCTGTCAGACGCATTAATGTGTCACTTTAACATGGACGATTTGGCCAAAATACTCTATCCTGATACAGCTCATTTCATATCTCCATAACCAGATTTATGCTGTGTTTTTGATGTTTTCTGACAATTCAATACATAAATAAATAATCTAAATACATAAATAAATAATCTAAATGTATTTACCACATGGTAAAGCATATTTTAGGCTAACATTTTTGTTGGGATTCCCACAGGATTGGAGTCAATTTTTACCATTTATCACAAAACTGACAGGGCAGGAATTAAAAAACCAACAGAAGGAACAATAACATTATTCAGTTATTAAATATATAGAAATATAGGGTTCAGCGCTCTGATATTCACTAAATATAGACCACATGTTAATGTATTTATTATTTTTCTATGGTTTTTAGTGCTTCTTGTGTCTTTTTTTAACTGGATGCTCGAATATTTATATGTGTCATGAAGCACTTTGTGTCTTTTGCTCTATTAAAATAAATATATTATTATCATTATATTATGATTATTAACACAAAATCACAATATATGATTTCCTCATGTTATGATTCCACTGAAAGACGATAAATCATCAACTTTATTAAGTTACACGCTGCTCTCACTTTAACCTCTTTAAATGATGTTTTATGTTGAAAGCTGCTGCTAAAATAAACATATTATTACCATTTTATTACCACAAAATCTCATCACATGATTACCTCATGATATGCTTCCACTGAGAGAACATAAATTATCATATTTCTCTAAATTTAACTTCTTTAAATGAGGTTTTATGTGGTGAAACACTTTGTGACATCTGATTATTGTATGAAATATCAAATATCTATCATTGTAACTTTAACCTCGTGTGTTTTATGTGGTGAAACACTCTGTGACTCCTGCTGCTGAAAGGTGATATAACAATAAACATTATTATATTACAAAATCTCAACACGTGATTTCCTCACGATATGTTTCCAGTGAGAGACAACAGATTGAGTTAACACACTGCTCTCACTTTAACCTCTTTAAAGTACGTTTTAAGCTGAAAGGTATTGATATTAATGATATTATTATCATTTTATTACCTCAAAAACTCAATATATGACTATACCTGATGATATGATTTCACTGAGTGAACATAAATGATCATATTTCTCTCACTTTAACCTCTTTAAATTGTGTTTGTCGAGACCTATATCAATAAACGTATTACTTTCATATTAAATATCACAATATAGGACTCCACAGAAGGACAATAAATGATATTTATAATCATATATACATTTAATGACATGAAATTGCTACTAAAATACATGTATTATCATTATATTACCACAAAATCTCAATATATGATTATGCTTCCACTGAAAGAACATAAATGATCATATTTCTCTAACTTTAACTACTTTAAACTACATTTAAATAAGGTATACGTATATCATTATATTACCACAAAAGCTCAATATATGATTATCTTATATGATTTAATAGAGAGCACATAAATGATGACATTTTCCTAACTTTAACTACTTTAAGTGATGTTTTATGCTGAAAGGTTCTACTAAAATATGTAGTATAAAACATTTATTATCATTATATTACCACAAAATCTTAATATGTGATTATGTTTCCACTGAGAGAACATAAACAATCATATTTCTCTCACTTTAAGTTATTTAAATTACGTTTTATTCTGAAAGGTGCTACTAAAACACGTGTATTACACCACAAAATATCTATATAGGATTATGCTTCCACAGGGGACTTTTTTCCACTTTAACCTCTTTAAATATGAAATATTGTGTTGACTCGGTACAATAACATCTGATCAGGGTGTCAACAAATGAGCTGTTAAAGTGTATTTATTATAAATATTATATCTGAGAGAGAACAGACAGAAAACACGTGTCTGACTTCCCAGAGATGATTCAACAGGAAACTAATATTACATAAACACGGAGGGTCATTTGTTTTAAAGTCTGGAGGTGTTTCCCTGCTTACTATCACATCTGGTGATCGGTTAAACTCGGTTAAACTCGGCGGCGGTTAAAAGCAGCACTTCGTGTTTTAAGGTAGCGAGTCTCACGGTATTTAAACGGCATTTTAACGGTATTTAGGGTGAAAATAAGCGGGTCAGAGATGATTCAAAAGGAAACTAATATTACATAAATACGGAGGAAGTCTTGTTTTAAAGTCTGGAGGTGTTTTTTACTTCCCAATGTCACATCTGGTGATCGGTTAAACTCGGAAATGATCGGTTAAACTCGTCGGCGGTTGAAAGCAGCACATCGTGTTTTAAGGTAGCGAGTCCCACGGTAATTACACGGTATTTAAACGGCATTTAAACGGTATTCAAACGGGTTTTAGGGTGAAAATAAGCGGGTCAGGCCCCGGGTAACTTTTACCGACTTACCAGAAGAAAAGTTTGGACAAGAAACTCGCCGTTGCGACCGGATTAGTCCTCATGTCTTTACTGCCTTTCTCCATGGTGGCCACCGGTAACTTTCCCCTTTATTTGAACCAGAAAGCGGCTGCTCCAGGGGGCTGTGTGGCGGAGATCTCCTCCCCGCTCATGCCGCCTCTCAGCCGGCGAACTCTGTCAGCTCCAGGCGGCACCACGATACACTAAAGCAGGTCGGGGACAGAGCCCGCCCCCCGAGGCTCCGGATTGGCCCGAAATAATGAGCGCCCCACCCCATTGGACGCTATTGGCTGTCTTTCAGGCGCTGCTGGCACACGATTGGCTGAGAGTCAGTTTGCTGTATAGTAGGTGTAAACTTATTTAAATTACATTTAATTATTTTATTAGATAACACTAAAAAAAAAAAAAAAAATGTTTGTAACTGTGAAATTGTATGATCATATATATATATATATATATATTATTTATAATAACAATAGAATAATAATAATAGAAAAAAAACATAGTATTCTTTAATTAAAAAAATATATTATACATATATATATATATAAATATATAAAAAATATATAATATATACATATATATATACATACATATATATATGTATATATTCTTTTTTTTAAATACTATGTTTTTATTCTATTATTATTGTTATTATTATCATTCTATTGTTATTATCATAAATATTATTATAAATAATAATAATAATAAGTATAAACTAATTTAAGTCATATTTTGATTGATTAATTTATTTCTCTTTTTTTTACTAAAAAAGTGTCCAAACTGTGAAATTGTATAACTATATATTTTTTACAGTGGAATAATGTGTTTTAATTATATTATTATTAGTTTATTATAATTATTGTTATTAGTATTATTATTATTAGGTATAAACTAATTTAGATTGCATTTAATGATGTTATTAAATGCTTAATTTAAAGTGCACTTTGATTGATTTTATATCTTTTTAATAAAAATTGTTAAAAACTGAATTGTATGATATATTTTTTTATAGAAGAATAGTTTAAAATTGTTTAACATTTTTTTAAAAATACAAAATATATCCATACATATCTCTACTTACTTAAGGTTGTATTTGTTCTTGATATTGTTGTTGAATACTTAGTGTAGCAAACATTTTATGTCTTTATTTAATTGACTTATTTCTTATATACAGCAGCAACTGGAACAAAAGTATTTCTGAGTTAGTCAGTTCTTTAAGCTTCAGGTTTGTGAACGCACAGAAATAAATTATTTATTAAATATGTGACAGCAAAACAAAAGGAAACATGAGTTTACAGGAGTTTAAAAATTAACACGTTTCACTCACGAGAACTTGTAAAAATGTAAAGGAGAGTTATTTATATTATATACTGTTTATATATATATATATATATATATATATATATATATATATATATATATATATATAAATATATATTTATATAGCTTTTCAAAATAAGAGTGAACCAGTTTGTAGATCTTGAAATAAAAGAATAAAATAGTGTCAGTTCAAGGGTCTGTAAACTTCCTGTTATCACCGTTACTCAGCACAATCGATATTACACACACACACACACACACACACACACACAGTTATAAAGTGGCACAGTCATGCATTCACATGATAAGGAGATAAAGTGTGCCGGAAATCATTCATTTCTTATGATAACAAGTCTGAACATGTTTCCTTTAAGGTGAATAGGGTCATTTTTTAAACTTATAGATATCATTATGAAAATTCCCCAGTTTGTTATTCACATTAAGACAAGATTTTTTTTGCATTACAAGTTTTCTGAAGTTTCATGTTTTGACATGCAAATGAGGCGTGAACTCATTAAATATGCATTAATTTGCAGGTCATAAATCTGAACACTGGATAAAGCAAATTTCAAAGTTATTATTTAATCTTGTTGATAAATTAGATTAGAAGTTTGTTACAGAAAATACTGTCAAAAGACATAAAAATCCTTTTATTACTTTTAAAATTTTTAGCTGAGTCATACATGGCTCTGTAGAAGTTGCAGAATTGATTGGTTTTTTTTAAAGGTTTGGTGTGTAAATCATTTATATTTGGTAAAATTGTAAATGAGACATGTAGAATGAAGTGATTTAGATAGAATATCACTATTTTAATCTGAGGTTTGGTTACTTTTCATTCATTCAAGGATCGTCAAATCATTAGAAAATCTTGTACATTGGATTAAGAAAAGTTCAAAGTTTTTATTTTATGTTATTGATATATTAGATTAGAAAGTTTGTTACAGAAGGAAACTGTGATATCACCATTCATCATTTCATAAATCTGAAAATACTGTTAAAAGTCCTAAAAATGAAGTAATTAATTAATTAAAAGTAATTAATGTCTCTGTAGTTTCATATTTTAGTGTTTTTTTTTACAGTTTTGGTGTGTAAATCATTTATATTTGGCAACTTTTTAAATGAGACATGAAGAATGAAGTGATTTAGATAGAATATTAGTATTTTAATCTGAAATTTGGTTACTTTTCATTCATTCAAGGACCGTCAAATCATTAAAAAAAAATCTTTCACATTATTACTTAATTTTGTTGATATATTAGATGCAATTTTTTGCAGAAAGAAATTGGGCTATCTCCTTTTATCATTTTATAAATCAGAAAATACCATAAAAATCTATTTCTTCATGTTTTTATGAACAAAATGCAGTACAAATCAGGTCTGAATGATTGAATCTAGTTAGAATCAAACTGGTCAGTTTTATGAGAAAAAACTCATTTGGAGAAAAAAGATTTCATACATTCTTAATGGAAAAGACAAAACATTGAATTTAATCCATATAGAACATGAAAAACACAGAATATTGTGCAAAAGAGAGAGAAAAAATAGGAGAAATCTTCCAAATATAGCCAAATATACACAGAAATGTTTGTTTTGGAGGTTTTTCTTTCCACTATTCTGACATGTTCTGGTAGAATAAATAAAGCTGATTAAAGCTAATAAAGCTGATTTCGGTTTGCTTACTTCACTTTTTTCCTTTCAGTGTGCAACACAAACATGAGAAACACGTGAGTCACTGAGTCGGAGAGGAAATCCTCTAAATAACGAGGCGGCTGTGGATGACAGATGCCCTCTGACACCCTGCAGGTGTTTCCTCTAACGCAAGAATAAAAGACCTGAGAGAGAGAGAGAGAGAGAGCCTTCCTCCTCCTCCTCCTCCCTTTTCCAACAGTCACATGTACCCGAGGCTAACTATACCAGAGATAAGGGTCGTGGCCCTGACATGTTGATCCATGTTGATGTTTAGCCACAGTGTGCTTTTCTGAGCACACTGAAAAGCACACTTGTGTCAAAATAAAAAATGTGAACACTCTCATACACGTTAAAAACGTATTTTCAGAAGCCCCAGAATAATATAAAGGGAAGCACCTTTTACCCTATGTGCCTTATTATGTTATTTTATTTTTATATATCGTTAGCCTCATAGCATATTTGCTTAAGTCATATTTGAACGTTTTCGGGAAACAAGAAAAAACACCATTTTTAGTAAGCCCATTGGTATTCTTAATTGATATTGTAACAGTAAGTTCAAATAGAAGTGTGAACAAGTTTGCATAAAAATTAAACACATCGATTTCATAACAGATAAAAGTGACTTAGGCAGAATATGCCCTGACTAAGGCAATTTTTCTCTTACATATAAATAATGTAGTTTGGTTTGTATGTAGCCGCAAAAAAGTGATTTTGGACTCTAACAAGTGTTCTGATAGGTTGAGAACATATGCAATAAAGCAGAAAGATACAGCAGGTAGGAGAGTAAAGTTAGGCAGAAATCACAATTTGGCCAAAAAATGACTTAGGCAATTATGCTATGAGGCTAACGATATGTATTTAATTTTATAGATAATGTAACTGACATTTTTCTTTGTATATCTTATTTATATACTGAATGCCTGTATTTCTTTCATTGTTGATAAAGATCTGAAAAAAAACGTGTATTTTTTGGCCTAAAACAGTGATTTAAGTTGGTAAAACTTGGAAATATAAATTATTGACATTTAGGGCAATAATGTAAGTTAGCACAACAAAGGAAGCCAGTTGTCTGCTCAAAAACAAGTTGGTGAGTTGTTGTTACTTATATCTTTAAGTTGGGGTTCACAACAAGGGACAATAGTTCTGATAACTCTTATTTCTTTGTGGTGAAATGTGGGAAAGCGGTGAAATTCAGTCATTAGCGAAATGGTAACGCTAACGGCTAACTGACGCTGGCGGCTAACTGATGTTGGCGGCTAACTGATGCTAGAGGCTAGCTGACGCTAACGGCTAACTGACGCTGGCGGCTAACTGATGTTGGCGGCTAACTGATGCTAGAGGCTAACTGACGCTAACGGCTAACTGACGCTGGCGGCTAACTGATGCTAGCGGCGCTGCTTGTTACAGCCATAGACATATATACATATATGTATATTGGGCTATCTCCTTTTATCATTTTATAAATCAGAAAATACCATAAAAAATATATTTCTTCATGTTTTTATGAACAAAATGCAGTACAATGAGAAAAAACTCATTTTGAGAAAAAAGATTTTATACATTCTTAATGGAAAAGACAAAATATTGAATATAATCCACATAGAACATGATGCTAGCGGCTAACAGACATAGACATATATACATGGTTACAGCTACAAGAGTAGCCATTAGCGTATCAATGCTAACTCAACATTGTGGTAGCAACATTAGCTGACATTTCATAGCGGCGTTACAATCGTGCCACATTGCAGATGTTAGCAGAAGTAAGGATTAAAAGTTATTACAATGTAAAATTAGTTAGTAGTAGTTAGTTAGTACAACTTACAGTTGAGTTGACAAAAATCTGAATTCAGAGTTGAGCAAACTCAAAAACAAAACTTAAAATATTTAGTTTAATTGTCCAACTTAAAAGTTTGTTGCCTTGAAATTTCGAGTTCACCCAACTTTTCTTTTTTTGCAGTGCAGAGTGGACTGGGAGCAGAGCAGCAGGAGGAACAGCAGCAGCACATTATTATTATTATTATTATTATTACTGTGAGCAGAAGAATAACATTTATGTAGAGGATCAGCAGCTGGTTCCCAGGATCTCTGAAGGCTCTCTGGACGGTTTCTAGTGATCATATTCCAGGTTCATTCACCTCTCAGAGGGTTCAGAGAGCTGAGAGGAGCAGCTGATCGCTCTAACTACAGTTTGATTCATGATTATTAAACTAAATATTTACTAAAGTATTATTTTTTGACAATGTCACGTTCAGGCTCACTGAGTCAAATCTGTACATTTGACTGATTCCACATTAGAAAGAATAAAACACAGATTCCTCTACAATCTGTGTTGTAGCACTCGAGTTTGGTCGTGAGACAGTCGATAGTTTAGGGCAGCTATTCTCAACCTGGGGGTCGGGACCCCAATTGGGGTCGCGAGATGATTTCTGGGGGTCGCCAAATCATTTTGTTAGTCAGCTCTGTCTCCACTGTGTTAAAGTGTTCATGTGCTAATGTGTTTTAGTCTTTTTTTGGTGATTTTGTGTCTTTTTTTTGGGTCATTTTATTGTCCTTTCTGGTCATTTTGTGTCTTTTTGGTCATTCTGTTTCCTTTGTTGGTTATTTTGTGTCTTTTTTAGTCATTTTGTAGTCAGTTTGTGTCTTTATTGGTAATGTTGTGTCTTGTTTTGGTAATTTTATGTCTTTTTTGGTAATTTTGTGTCTTTTCTGGTAATTTTGTGTCTTTTTTTGATCATTTTATGTCTTTTTTGGTCATTTTGTGTCTTTTTTTGGTCATTTTGTATCTTTTTTATTTGGTGATTTTGTGTATTTTTTGGTTATTTTGTGTATTTTTTGGTTATTTTGTATCTCTTTTGGTCATTTTGTGTCTTTTTTGTGATTTTGTTTCCTTTTTTTGATCATTTTCTGTCTTTTTTGGTCAATTTGTGTCCTTTTTTACTTAATTTTATGTCATTTTTTGATCATTTTGTGTCATTTGTGGTCAATTTGTTGTTCGGACTCACGGTTTGGGAAAAAACAAGAGCAGTTTGAGAGGCGAGATCAAGATGTTTTAAGAGAAGAAACTGTCAATAAACTTGTCGTCCTGCTTTTGAACTAATTTAAATTTTGACAGGATAATAATATTAGGTAAAAAGTGAAGGATTAACCAGAATTATTAGAATTAATTCTGAGGATAAGTGTATTTTTCATTGTAATAGAACCTTTATTCATGATTTTATAGCCATTTCTCATCTGATTTGTGGTATATTTCGTCAGTTTTTCATTAGCGGAGTTGTGCAGCCAGTGTAAATGTTATATAAGATTAATGGAGATAACAAGCTGTTCTGCTGCAGCTGCTTCATTTCATTAGCAGCTCTACAGGATGAGAAACCCTCAGAGACGCTCCATGGAAACACCCGGAGCCTCCAGATATCTAGAGAGGGATAAAAACACTGTGTCAGCAGCTTTTCTCTGCTTTAAACCACATTAAACCAGCTGCTGACTGTCTGCAGCTCAACACAGTGTAAAGGTTGGTAATTATTCTCTCCAGGAACAATCCGTCCTCCACACACACACATTAACACCTCAGCCTGCTGTTAAACAGCGCTGCAATAAAAAAGGTAAACACCTTCAGGTAAACATCTTCAGGTAAACACCTTCAGGTCAACATCTTCAGGTAAACACCTTCAGATAAACATCTTCAGGTAAACACCTTCAGGTAAACATCTTCAGGTAAACACCTTCAGGTAAACATCTTCAGGTAAACACCTTCAGGTAAACATCTTCAGGTAAACATCTTCAGGTAAACATCTTCAGGTCAACATCAGGACCATGTGGAACACGATATTAGTTATAGTTTCTGCAGAGATTTTATTGAATTCTGCAGCATTCAGCATTTTTAACCTTTTGTGTTTGTTTTTTGTGTAATTTTTGTGTTTTTCTGTGTTTTTTGTATATTTGTGTATTTTGTTTTTCTGTTTTTTGTATTTTTTGTAATTTTCTGTGTTTTTTCTGTGTAATTTTTTGTGTGATTTTATATGTGTTTGTTTCTGTCTTTATTGTATTTTTTGTGTTTTTATGTGTTTTTTTGTAAAACAAATTCTGTGTGTTTTTTGTATTTTTTCTGTTTTTTAAAAAAAAATCTGTTTTTTCTGGGGGATTTTTGTATTTTTTCTGTATTTTTTGTGTTTTTTAGTGTTTTTTGTAAAAAAAAAAAAAAAAAAGTTTTAAAAAAATCAGTTTTTTGTGTGTTTTTGTCTTTTTTTCTGTGTATTTTTTGTGTTTTTATGTGTTTTTTTGTATTTTTTTATTTTTGTCTTTTTTTGCATTTTTATGTGTTTTTTCTGTTTTTTGTGTATTTTTTTTGTCATTTTTTGTATTTTTTTGTGTATTTTTTTATTAATGTTTTTCGTTTATACAGGCTGAATGAAAAAACCCATTAAATAGCCCCAAACTCCAAAGGGTTAACATGTGATTCTTGTTTTAAACAATAAAAGAGGAAGACGAGCCGCAGCAGGAAAACACCTTCAGGTTTAACTTTAATTAGTCAGTCGCTCCTCAGAGGACTCGTTAGGATTCTCAACAAGTGATTTTTTTTTTATCTCTGAGTTCACATTAAAGAAAGAACAGACAGGAAGAACAGAATGAATGTGAATCATATCAGACATTAGTTTTACTTCTCATCTTTGTTTTGGTTCAATAAGAGAATCATCAGATCGTCTCGTCCTCCAACAGAAACACGTTCACTGGAGATAAAAACAGATTCATTCACAGGAAACACAAACTGTTCTATAAACATATGAAATCATCATCAGTTATTATAACAGCTCAGGGAATTATTAGAGTATTAAACTAAATACTTACTGGATTTAAAGTACATAAAGAAAAGTAAAAGTAGGCCTACTTTACTTGAAGTAATTCCACTCTTTATTACTCACTACATTTCAGAGTGAAATAAACTTTATTTTCAATGTTTAAAACATCTAAAAAGTAAATCATGTTATAATTTGCTCATTCTTTCTGACGTGTATTTTATGTTCAAACTGATAGACTTTTATTTTTGTAAATATACACTGTATTTTGAATTTGATGCATTGTTTTTATTTACAAAACGTCCAAACGTCCAAACAAGCAGAAGGTAAATATATATATATAAATATATATATATATATACTGAAATAACTCATAAAATAACGAAAATATATATATTTTAATTATATATGTTTTTTATGTGTGTTTTTTTTCGTAAATTTTGTGTTTTAATTTGTTTTTTATGTGTGTGTTTTTCAATTCATTTTATTTATGGGCGACTTACAAAATCAAGAATAAAACACTTGAATCAATAATTAAATAACATAAGATCTCATGGTGATCCTTCATATTATTCCTCTAATAATACAGGTTTAAATGCTCCGTCACATTCAGATTAAAGCGTCTTCTTCTTTCTGCCACTAGATGGAGCTGTAACACTTAAAACCAGTAGAAAAATACATTATAACTGCCTGTAATTAATGCTGCTGTAATAATAATAATAATAATAATAATAATAATAATAACAATAACAACTGGAGTTCAGGGGTGAATGGGAGGTGGTGATTTGGGGTTGATTATTTATTTATTTATTTATATTAGTTTATTTATTTGGAATTACTATAGGTAATGGTATGATATAATTTTTTTCATTCTTCATTTATTTACTTATTTTGTCTTAATTCTGTTGTTTGACATTGTTAGTATTTATTTTTTGTTCTTTCTGTATTAGAGATGTTTTGTCTTTCTGATACCTTATTCATTTATCTTGATGCACGTTGTTCTCTCATGGGTAATATCTGTGAAATACAAAATATGTGTGCAATATTAATAATAAATGCCAAATAACAGCTGTGCATGTATTTTATGTATATTAAGGTGTTTATTATGTATGTATACGTCTTGTTTTTATTCTTTAATCTGTTTTTAAATCTTCATTAACTCTAAATTTACTAAATTTCTCCACCAAGAGATAAATAAAGTCTGATCTTATCTGGTGTTTATGAAGAAAAAGATCAAATCTGAGCCTGTTTAACGTGGATATAAAGTAAAATAAAGATATTTAAAACATAATAATCGTCCCAGATCACTCCGTCAGTCTGTCCCTCTTCTTGTCCCTCCTGTCAGAGACTTTTCAGACCCTTTAATTAAAGACTTCCTGTGGTCCGGATCCTCTTGCAGACCCTGAGGAGTGATGAGCCCCCTTCCTCCTCCTCCTCCTCCTCCTCCTCCTCCTCCTCCTCCTCCTCCTCCTCCTCCTCCTCCTCTCAGACTCACTGAATGATGTGCTCCTGGTAGTCCTGGTCCTCAGAGTCCTCAGAGTCCTCAGAGTCCTCAGAGCCCTCAGAGTCCTCAGAGTCCTCAGAGTCCCTCTCTGTCTGTGGAGCGATGGGGAACATGCTGACGGAGATCGTGGCCTTCGTCCTGTCCGTCTCCGGGTGGATCCTGGTGTCCTCCACGCTGCCCACCGACTACTGGAAGGTGTCCTCCGTGGACGGGACGGTCATCACCACGGCAACCTTCTGGTCCAACCTGTGGAAGACGTGTGTGACCGACTCCACCGGAGTGTCCAACTGCAAGGACTTCCCGTCCATGCTGGCCCTGGACGGTGAGTCTATCTGTCCTCATGTCTCTGAGGACATTCATCTGTCTTCATGTGTCTCAGTGGGACATTTATCTGTCTTCATGTGTCTCAGAGGGACATTTATCTGTCTTCATGTGGGACATTTATCTGTCTTCATGTGTCTCTGCAGTGGGACATTTATCTGTCTTCATGTGTCTCTGAGGACATTTATCTGTCTTCATGTGGGACATTTATCTGTCTTCATGTGTCTCTGCAGTGGGACATTTATCTGTCTTCATGTGTCTCTGAGGGACATTTATCTGTCTTCATGTGTCTCAGTGGGACATTTATCTGTCTTCATGTGTCTCAGTGGGACATTTATCTATCTTCATGTGTCTCTGAGGGACATTTATCTGTCTTCATGTGTCTCTGAGGGACATTTATCTGTCTTCATGTGTCTCTGAGGGACATTTATCTGTCTTCATGTGGGACATTTATCTGTCTTCATGTGTCTCTGAGGGACATTTATCTGTCTTCATGTGGGACATTTATCTGTCTTCATGTGGGACATTTATCTGTCTTCATGTGTCTCAGTGGGACATTTATCTGTCTTCATGTGCATCTTTTTTGGCCATTTTGCTTCTTTTTTAGTCATTTTGTGTCTTTTTTCGTAAATTTGTATCTTTTTTTGGTAATTTTATGTCTTTTTTGGTCAATTTGTGTCATTTTTTGTAATTTTATGTCTTTTTTTGGACAATTTGTATCTTTTTTGGTCAATTTGTATCTTTTTTTGGTAATTGTATGTCTTTTTTGGTCAATTTGTATCTTTTTTTGGTAATTGTATGTCTTTTTTGGTCAATTTGTGTCATTTTTCGTAATTTTATGTCTTTTTTGGCCATTTTGCTTCTTTTTTAGTCATTTTGTGTCTTTTTTGGTCAATTTGTATCTTTTTTGATCATTTTATGTCTTTTTTTGGTCAATTTGTATCTTTTTTGGTAATTTTATGTCTTTTTTGGTCAATTTGTGTCTCTGCAGTGGGACATGTATCTGTCTTCATGTGTCTCTGCAGTGGGACATGTATCCGTCCTCATGCAGCTGATCAGGTTGTGTGTTTGCATGAATGAGCAGCTTTGTAAACATGAGCCAGCTGATATTTCCTGTGTGAGTCACAGACGACTTGGTCCACAACAGGACGCAGAGTTAAAGGACACAGAGACACAGAGACGCAGAGTTAAAGGACATGTTGGGGACACGTTGCCTCCTAATGCGTCTCAATGAGGCAATGTGAGAAAGTCAGCTGAGAGGAACAAACGGCTCCAGATAAACATTTCCTGTCTGTCCTCACTCACTGCTCACAGAAAATGTTCCTTTTGGTTTAAAACAGCCGTTCCCCAAAGGAACCAAACTCACGTTTATGATGCTCTGATTCAGACTCTGGAGCAGATAAACACTCCCTATCTGTCCTCTCTTACTACACACATCATTTTGTCTCTTTTTTGGTCAATTTGTGTCTTTTTTGGTCATTTTGTGGCCAATTTCTGTCATTTTTTGTCATTTTATGTCTTTTTTTGGTCAATTTCTGTCATTTTTCGTCATTTTATGTCTTTTTTTGGTCATTTTGTGGCCAATTTGTGTAATTTTTTGTCATTTTATGTCTTTTTTTGGTCAATTTGTGTCATTTTTTGTCATTTTATGTCTTTTTTTTGGTCAATTTGTGGTCAATTTGTGTCATTTTTTGTCATTTTATGTCTTTTTTAGTCAATTTGTGTCTGTTTTGGTCATTTTATGTCTTTTTTTGGTCAATTTGTGTCATTTTTTGTCATTTTATGTCTTTTTTTTGGTCAATTTGTGGCCAATTTGTGTCATTTTTTGTCATTGTATGTCTTTCTTAGTCAATTTGTGTCTGTTTTGGTCATTTTGTGTCTTTTTTTGGTCATTTTGTGGCCAATTTGTGTCATTTTTCGTAATTTTATGTCTTTTTTTGGTCAATTTGTATCATTTTTCGTCATTATATGTCTTTTTGAATAATTTGTGTAGTTTTTTGTCATTATATGTCATTTTTTGGTCAATTTGTGTCTTGTTGTGGTCAATTTGTGTCATTTTTGTCACCGTAGTCTTGGTCTTGTCTTGGTCTTGGTTCAGGTGGTCTTGACTCCAGCCCTGCTGTCTTTCTCCCTGTCTCTCTCCCTGTCTCTCTCTCCCTGTCTCTCTCTGTCTCTGTAGCTTATATCCAGGTGTGTCGTGGTCTGATGATAGCCGCTGTGTGTCTGGGTTTCTTTGGATCCATCCTGGCTCTGATCGGGATGAAGTGCACCAAGATCGGAGGATCAGAGACCATCAAGGCTCGTCTTACCGTCCTGTCGGGGTTCCACTTCATCCTCAGCGGTATTTATTAATAATTATGACCTCTACTATCATCTTTCTCTGTGATTCAGACAGAATGTGTTAAAGTTATTTCTGTCCTCAGGTCTCTGCTGTCTGACGGCCTGCTCCATCTACGCTCACAGGATCACCACCGACTTCTTCGACCCGCTCTTCGTGGCCCAGAAGTGAGTTTATAGGACCAGAAGGGAGTTTATAGGATATTTTTTTTTGGTAATTTTGTGTCTTTTTTGGTAATTTTATGTCTTTTTTTGGTAATTTTGTGTCTTTTTTGGTTATACTGGTTTTCATAGACTTTATATAGCTGCCATCTCTGATCCACAATCTAGATTGAGTGGCTCCCACCAAAAACTGAAACTTATGGTGATGGAGAGAATGTGGAGAAAATGTGGAGCTTTTGTCCGGCGTGTCCTCTTTATGTAGCTCCGCCTCCTGAATATAAACCAGTCAGATCTATAACCATCTATAACTATCTGTAACTATCTATAACAGATCTATAACCATCTATAACTATCTGTAACTATCTGTAACTATCTATAACAGATCTATAACCATCTATAACTATCTACAACCATCTATAACAGATCTCTAACCATCTATATCTATCTATATCTATCTATAACAGATCTCTAACCATCTATATCTATCTCTAACTATCTATAACATATCTCTAACCATCTATAACATATCTCTAACCATCTATAACAGATCTCTAACCATCTATAACATATCTCTAACCATCTATAACAGATCTATAACCATCTATAACATATCTCTAACCATCTATAACAGATCTCTAACCATCTATATCTATCTATATCTATCTGTAACTATCTATAACAGATCTCTAACCATCTATATCTATCTATATCTATCTATAACAGATCTCTAACCATCTATAACATATCTCTAACCATCTATAACAGATCTCTAACCATCTATAACATATCTCTAACCATCTATAACATATCTCTAACCATCTATAACATATCTCTAACCATCTATAACAGATCTCTAACCATCTATAACATATCTCTAACCATCTATAACAGATCTCTAACCATCTATAACAGATCTCTAGCCATCTATAACTATCTCTAACCATCTATAACTATCTATAACAGATCTCTAACCATCTATAACAGATCTCTAGCCATCTATAACTATCTCTAACCATCTATAACTATCTATAACAGATCTCTAACCATCTATATCTATCTCTAACTATCTCTAACATATCTCTAACCATCTATAACAGATCTCTAACCATCTATAACATATCTCTAACCATCTATAACAGATCTCTAACCATCTATAACATATCTCTAACCATCTATAACAGATCTCTAGCCATCTATAACTATCTCTAACCATCTATAACTATCTATAACCATCTATAACTATCTATAACAGATCTCTAACAGATCTCTAACCATCTGTATCTGTGTTCCCTGTGCAGGTTTGAGCTGGGAGCGGCTCTGTTCATCGGCTGGTCCGGCTCGGTGCTGTGCATGCTGGGAGGACTGGTCTTCTGTCTGTCCCTGTCTGAAGGCTCCAGCATGAGGCAGGTTACTCCTCTTTAATGTGTAATTTTTCCTCATTTTATGTCTTTTTTTGCTCAAATTTGTGTCTTTTTTTTGGTCAATTAGCATCTTTCTGGTAAATTTGTGTAATTTTTCCTCATTTTATGCCTTTTTTTGGTCAATTTGTGTAATTTTTTCCTCATTTTATGTCATTTTTTGGTCAATTTGTGTCATTTTTTCCTCATTTTATGTCATTTTTTGGTCAATTTGTGTCATTTTTTCCTCATTTTATGTCTTTTTTTTGTCAAATTTGTGTCTTTTTTTTGGTCAATTAGCATCTTTCTGGAAAATTTGTGTCATTTTTCCTCATTTTATGTCTTTTTTTGGTCAATTTATGTGTTTTTTGAGGCAGGTGGCTCCACTTTAGAACACACTGATCTCATATCTGTCAGCAGGAACAAGGCCTGGGAGCAGATCTGATCTGGATCAGCAGTAAACCACTACATTTAAAAAATGACTCCAACGGTTTGAGAATCTCTCTCAGCATCTGGTCTCTGAGCTGCTGAAGCTGAAGATCAGCAGGTTGATCAGAATGAATGTTTCCTTTGTTACAGGAGGAATTAAAGTCACCTTGACTCAAAGAATGCTCACTTTCTCTGCTGGTGAATCTTTAATCACACGTTTGTTAACAGTCCGTCCTGTTTAGAGTTAAAGACACAGAAAGGAGGGAAGATGTGGAGAAAACGGAGCAGGATTCATCTTATTTACACAGATTTGATGCTTGTTGTGGCATTAATTTAGCAATCTGAACGATCAATTAAAGCCAAAAGTGCCATTATGACACAATAACAGAAAGAGAGAAAATGGAGAGAAGTCTTCAGGAATCCTACGGGGTTTTATCATTTTATGTCTTTTTTGGTCACTTTGTGTCTTTTTTTTTGGTAAATCTGTCTTTTTGGGCCATTTTGCATCTTGTTATTGGTCAATTTGTATCTTTTTCTCTCATTTCATGTCTTTTTTTTTGGGCCGTTTTGCATCTTTTTTGGTAAATGTGCGTCTTTTTTGGCCATTTTGCATCTTTTTTGGTCAATTTGTGGGGGTTTTTGTCACTTCATGTCTTTTTGGTACATTTTGACTTTTTTTGTCCATTTTGCATCTTTGTTTTGGCCATTCTGCATCTTGTTTTTGGTCAATTTGTGTCTTTTTTTGTCATTTTATATCTTTTTTTGGTCATTTTGCATATTTCTTGTCATTTCATGTCTTTTTTTGGTCAATTTGTGTTTTTTTTTTGTCATTTTATGTCTTCTTTTGGTCAATTTGTGTCTTTTTTGGCCATTTTGCGTCTTTTTTTGGTCATCTTTAATCAGACATTTGTTACCAGTGTGTCCTGTTTAGTCTGGAAGATACAGAAAGGAGTGAAGATATGAAGAAAACTGAGCAGGATGCAGGTCATTTACAGAGATTTGATGCTTGATGTGGCATTAAGTTGCACTCTGTACAATCAATCATGACAAAAGTGCCATTATGTACGACAATTTGACCCGTTTGTTTAGTTAAAATTAGCAGCTAGTCTTAGTTTGTACTTTAGTTTTTAGTTTTTTGCAACCAGAGCTTGTGCAGAACAGCTTAAGATCCAGAATGATGCTAAAAAGTATTCAAGTTATAAAAATAAACATCCTGTTGTACTGAAGAAGGCTTGAAACTAGAGATTGAGACCATAAACTTGTGAGGAAATTGTTAATTGAGGTAATAAATGAAGTCAGAGTCAGAGTCGCCCCCTGCTGGCCGTTAGAAAGAATGCAAGTGAAAGGCACTTCTGCAGAGAATAACTGAGTCTGATTGTTGTTTAAAAGGCAAAACAGCAAGAAAGCAGAGAGGAAAAGAGAGATTTTAGCTCTGCAGCTTTACTGTGTCCTAATCAAAGCATGCATAGCTGTATTTATTGCTTCATTTACTGCTTCTTTCTCCCTGCAGAGCGGAGTATTCGTACGCTGGAGCTGCATCGTTTGTGACGTCACGCAACAAGCAGAAGAAGCCGGTCGGCAGCCTGCAGAAGGAGGCAGCAGAGCCGCCGCGGCAGTTTGGAAGAAACGCTTACGTGTGATAAACTAAAGCAGAAACTTATTGATCAGTCAGCAGAAACTAAAGGACAACATTCACCTTTTAAACCTCTGAAGTCCAGGAGATTTTGGTTCAAATTTGTCAACTTCCTCTGCATTAACTCTTTGGAGTTTGGGGCTATTTTGTTGGTTTTTGACTCTTTTTTTCATTCTGCCTGTTTATGCAACTTAAATAATGATCACCATGTCATGCTGCTATCATCTTTTTCAGCACAACCTCATTATTATTTTATCATTTTGAATTACTGGATCAACAGTTTGAAACACAAAAAACACACACACAAAAAATACAAAAAATACAAAAAAAAACCACGTAAAACCCCCCCCAAAAAACACATAAAATAAAAAACAAATAAAACGTTTTTTTAACATTTATTTTTTAAAACAAAATAAAACAAAACACACATAAAAAATATACAAAAACACACACAAAAATTACAAAAAAAACACACAGAACACACATAAAAAAACCCACAAAAATTAAAGAAAAAAAAATACAAAAAACAGATAAAAACACATACAAACATTTTTTTAAACAAAAAAAACACAAAAACACACACAAAATTACAAAAAAACATAAAAACACACAGAACACACATTAAAAACCACAAAAACCACAAAAAATTACAAAAAAAATACAAAAACACAGATAAAAACACAACAAAAAAATTCCAAAAAACACACAAAAAACCCAGTAAACACAAAAGATTGCATTAAAAATGTTGAAGAATCTGAAAAATCTCTGCAAAAAAAGTAAAATCATGTAACTACACTTGGTTGTGGTGATTTGAACCATTGCTGAAGAAGAGTTGATGCACTAAATGTGACATGAAAACTTGTAGAAAAACCAAAACTTTAGTTGAGTTTATCTGCCAGCAGGAAACATGCTGCTGGAGGTTTTTAGCTGGTGAAGAAGTCAAAGAGCTCGTGTCCGTTTACAGCTTTTATTGGCTCTAAGTGGCTGTAAATCTCTCTGAGTTCGGCTGCTTTCTGGGGTCATTTCTCTCAGTGATTCATGTTAAAGATAAGCTGCTTTTTCTTTTAGAGGCAGCAGGAAATTTGATTTGGCACCAAACACGATTCAAAGTCTCCGGTCACCTTCAGCAGGCTTCTCCTGTTTGTCTCTCCTTATAAAGCCTCAATAAACTCACATTTGGACTGTAAAATACATTGATTTTAATGCATTTTTAGCAGGTTTGTTGGAGGACAGGAAGTTCACTTTCTGGGCTGGATTTTTGATATAATTTAAAGCCGTTTTGTTCTGTAAATGTGACTAAATATAAAGGGATGAGTGACTTTTATACCCTGATAATAATGTAAAAAGTTGCTATTTTAATGCATGTTTCTCAACTTTTCTATAAACGATAGAAAGAACTCTTTCTGAGCTGGATGTTTTTTGTATTTCTACACTAAAAATGACATAAATTAAAGCATTTTGTTCTGTAAATGTGACCAAATATTCAGGAATATGAGACTTTGTATGTGTAATTTATGTAATTCTACTTCGTTATTCAGCAGGAAACTTCACTGGTTTGTGTTTTACATTAACACAAGATTTTTTTGCATTTGCAAGTTTTCTGAAATGTTATGTTTAGATATGCAAATGAGGCTTTTTAACTCATTAAATATGCACTAATTTGCATATAAGATGAAATGAGATCAGAGTTTATTTAGTTGCAAAGCAGCTCAACAAACAGAAACAATTTGTCATTTATTATTATACATAAGGGAAATATATATTTCAGCATGTTTAATAAGTTAAATAGTCCTGTAGTAGTATGAATAAATATAGGAAAAGGGAATTAAAGGAAATTTATTTTAAAGCTTTTTTAGCAGATTTGTTGGAGGATTTGGTCAATTTGTGTCTTTTTTTGGTCATTTTGCATCTTTTTGGTCATTTTTTGGTCAATTTGTGCCATTTTTAGTCATTTTTTGTCTTTTTTTTGGTCAATTTGTGTCATTTTTTGTCATTTTATGTATTTTTTTGGTCAATTTGTTTCATTTTTTGTCATTTTGTGGTCAATTTGTGACTGTTTTGGTCATTTAATGTCTTTTTTGGCCATTTTGTTTCTTTTTGGGTCATTTTGTGTCTTTTTTTTGGTCAATTTGTGTCTTTTTTTGTCATTTTATGTCTTTTTTTGGTCAATTTGTGTGATTTTTTGTCTATTTGTGGTCAATTTGTGTCATTTTTTGTCATTTTGCGGTCAATTTGTGACTGTTTTGGTCATTTTATGTCTTTTTTGGCCATTTTGTTTCTTTTTTGGTCTTTCTGTGGTCAATTTGTGGTCAATTTGTGTCATTTTATGTCTTTTTTTGGTCAATTTGTGTCTGTTTTGGTCAATTTGTGACTGTTTTGGTCATTTAATATCTTTTTTGGCCATTTTGTGTCTTTTTATGTTCAATTTGTGTCATTTTTCATCATTTTATGTCTTTTTTTGGTCATTTTGTGTCTGTTTTGGTCATTTTATGTCTTTTTTGTTAACATTTAATAAGCATTTAGTTCTGTAAATGTGACCAAATATCAAGGAATAGGAGACTTTTCTCCCCTGTGAGTCTCTGATGTAATCTCCTGCTACAGAGTTGATGTTTGTGCACTACGAGGTCTTTCTCTCTCTGGTCTGGTCTGCTGTGACCTCGGGGGGTCGTGAGGTCACGTCTGACCCCGGAGACGGCGAGCGCAGCGGGAGGAGGCGGGGCCGTCCGTCTCCACCTCAGAATTATAATCGATAGAAGCTCCGTGTGAGTTACGTCTGCAGCTGGCAGAGAGTTTCTACATCCGGAAACAGTGTCCGGTGTCCTGAGAGCTGCAGGGACGCAGAGAATAGACGGATTGTTGCACGCTGGGACGGAAAAACGGGAGAAAACGCCAAATAACAAGCTTCAAACTGCCTCTAGATACACTTTAAACATCACACATACACTTTTATTTCTCTTTATAATCTCCTGAGCCACTTTTTGTTAGTTTTTATCTTTAAAATTAGACTTAAATGTAAAAAAAAGTGCTTTATTTTTCCATTTATTGTCATTAATTCTTCGGTGTATTCTGAGCTTCTTCACCTTCCTTCCTGTTGAATAAATTGTCATTTTTTCACGAATATTTCCTTTAAAAAGTTCTGATATTTTTAATGCACATGAACTCAAACTATTCCTATGATTTAAACACATCAACACTATGACTGCAACATTTTGCAGCATCACTACTCAATCAAGTAACATTTGGACTATAAAATACATTGATTGTGTCTTCTTTTTGGCCATTTTGCATCTTTTTTCGTCATTTTGTGGCCAATATGTGTCATTTTTCGTCATTTTTCTGTCTTTTTTGTCTTTTTTTGGTCAATTGGTGTCATTTTTTGTCATTTTGTGGTCAATTTGTGACTGTTTTGGTCATTTAATGTCTTTTTTGGGCCATTTTGTTTCTTTTTTGGTCATTTTGTGTCTTTTTGTGATCAATCTGTGTCATTTTTCGTCATTTTATGTCCTTTTTTTTGGTCAATGTGTAATTTTTTGTCTTTCTGTGGTCAATTTGTGACTGTTTTGGTCATTTTGTGTCTTTTTGTGGTCAATTTGTTTTGCAGCTTTCAGATAACATGCAGGAGGAACTTAGAGTGGGAAAAAATGTGAATTATTATGTAAAATCTGCAGCTCTGAGAGGCTTTTCTCTCCTCTCAGTTAAATATTAAACATGCTGGTGATAATTAACACGTCCAGCTTGTTATTTCAGGCTGTCAGCAGGTGAATTATCAGCCAATTAACACCTCAAACACCTCAAACAGAGTCCAGCTGAACCTTTGCCCTGATGATTTCATATTTTATTCATTATTATTGGCCAATTTTAGTCAAATATACAAAATTAGGCCTCATTTCGAGACAAAAAAACAATAAATATTCAGGTTTTATTGCTTTTTTTCTCTTGAATTTAGACCTAATTTCATCACTATTTCTTTGTTGTATTCTGAGCTTCTTCAACATCAAACCTGCTGTAGAAATTATCATTTTTTTCACTAATATTTCCCTTAAAAGTGTAAAACTATTCTCATGATTTCTAGTGATGCTGCTCCTCATTTCAAGAGAAAAAAACAATAAATATTCAGGTTTTATTGCTTTTTTTCTCTTCAAATGAGGCCTAATTTTGTATATTTGACTAAAATTGGCCAATAATTATGAAAAACAATGTGAAAATTATATATCAATGTGTTGGTCATGAGTTGCCTTAAAAAAGGTGAAAAAAAAGTTAATTTTTTTCTACTTTTTTCTCCTAAAACAGTCTGGGTGCTATAAAAATGTATAAAACACGTAAAAATGAATGAAAAAAGTTGAAATTGTATGTTATTTGATCTATAAAGGATGCAGAGGGGCAAATATGTTGAAAATATCAAGCCTTTCTATGAAAGTTAACCTTTATTAATGGTATATTAATATTTGGTGTGATATGATGGATGATGGAGCTAAAACAAAACTAAAAAAAACACCAAAAATATTAAATCTCACATTAAAGGAGACTTTCTGCACGTTTTAAATACAAAATTCAGCGACGCAAAGTTATATTTAATTCTCTTATTATTCTGTCGACTCTCACAGCTTTAAACCTGTGAAATACTGCAGGGTTTTTCAAAATAAAAGCACAAGTAGACAGTAGACGAGAACAAACTGCTGCTGATTTAATAAAAAGGAAAATTAAATAAGAAAATGTGAGTGTGAGTGATTGTTTCACATCTTCAGCCTTCTAAAAATTAATTAAGATAGTGTAATCAATTTCTTTATTATATTATTATTTTATGGTGTTTTATTTCAACTTTATTGCCATTACATATTATGATTGTGCTTGTTTATATTATCATTTTAGTATTTTATTTCCACCTCCGTTATTTGTTCTTTTATCAGTTTTAAACTCAATAATTAAAAGCTGTTTTATTGGCATTTTATCTGGTTTATATGAGTTAATCTGTCATAGTTGCATCTAATTTGATTTATTAGCTTTTAATTAAATTTCCCCTGCCTTATCAGAGATCAATAAAGGAACTTATTTTATTTATTTTTGCTCCTGCACCTCCTCTATATGAATGAGCATCATGTTTTTCTATTTTTCCATGTTATACATTAGTTTTTATCCTGTAAATCTTTTAATCTGGAATCTCCTATTGAGGATAATTCACTTGTTTTATTCATTTTTTTCATAATAAATGCATGTTAAAACTTTTTTTTTATGTATGTATTGGAAATACCTACATATAAAATACAATAGTTTTATATGACATTGCCTTTTTAAAATTGTTATTTAACAATTACAATTTTTTATTTTCATGAAAAAATAATTTAAACTATTTTATTTAATCATTTATTTATTTTTTATTAATTGTATTTGTTTGTTTTATTTGTTTTATTTATTTTACTTATTTTATTTATTTTATTCATTTTATTTATTTTACTTATTTAATTTATTAAATTTTTTATTATTATAAAAAAATATATAATATTTGAAATGGGTCAATTTGACCCGAAAAACACAAATATTAATAATTTATAAGTGTTTTTTCCTTTTAGTTAAATTTTACCTGCCTCATCAGAGCTTCTGTTCTCTCCACATTTATGCATCAATAAAGTAACTTATTTATTTTATTTTTGCACCTGCACCTCCATTTATATGAGTTATAAGTTTTTACTCTTTAAATCTTTAAATCTGGAAGCTCTTTTTGAGGATAATTCACTCGTTTTTCATAATGAAAGCATGTAAAAACATTTATGCATCAATAAAGTAACTTATTTATTTTATTTTTGCACCTGCACCTCCTCTACGAATTACCTCTCATGTTCCTATTTTTTTCATGTCATACATTCATTTTTGTCCTGTAAATCTTTTAATCTGGAAGCTCTTTTTGAGGATAATTCACTCGTTTTTCATAATAAAAGCATGTAAAAACATTTATGCATTAATATAGCAACATATTTATTTTATTTTTGCACCTGCACCTCCATTTATATGAGTTATATAAGTTTTTATTCTTTAAATCTTTTAATCTGGAAGCTCTTTTTGATGATAATTCACTTGTTTTTCATAATAAAAGCATGTAAAAACATTTATGCATCAATAAAGGAACTTATTTATTTTATTTTTGCTCCTGCACCTCCATTTATATGAGTTATATAAGTTTTTATTCTTTAAATCTTTTAATCTGGAAGCTCTTTTTGAGGATAATTCACTCGTTTTTCCATAATAAAAGCATGTAAAAACATTTATGCATTAATATAGCAACATATTTATTTTATTTTTGCACCTGCACCTCCTCTATGAATTACCTCTCATGTTCCTATTTTTTTCATGTCATACATTCATTTTTGTCCTGTAAATCTTTTAATCTGGAAGCTCTTTTTGCAGTAATTCATTATAATAAAACTGTTTTAAATAAAGAAGAATAAAGAAGCTCCTGACCTGTTTGATGAGCCTTTTTATTCCTGCAGACATTTCTGCAAACAACCAGCAGAGAGCAGCATTAATGCACATTTAAAAGGAAAAATCACAACATGCCATGAGTCAAAATCTGATCTGAGCTCTCAGAATAGAAACCACATTCATAATATAATAATAATTTGACTCTATTTGTCTTTTTCTGCCGGTTCTTTAGAAGCCGGTGAGGTCAGAGAGTCACATAATCGTCCCTTTGTGCCGTTTTTAACTCGTGCTAATGAAACATTAAAGTCTCCAGCAGTTCTAATATCTCCAATAACTCATAATGAGTCATAAGCCGAGAGGACGGAGAAACAAAGAGCAGCTTTTTCTTTCATCCTCTGCTCTCATTACCTCTCATTAATACGCTGCAGCAGTTATTAGAGCTTAGAGTTATTAGTAATAACAGCAGATTAAAGCCTGAGGACGTCAGCTGAGCTCCTTTATTAACAACCAGAGGTCACATGTTCACATCTAAAGCAGCGTTATAGAAATATATCCTATATATGATACAATTAGAGACAAGAAATGTGTAATATGCACGTATAAAATGTCAGTTATTATGTGTTTTACATGTTCTATATGAATGTTTTATGTCCCTGAATAGATATTTTCTATATTTTTGGTAGTTTTGTGGTTTTGTTTTCTTCTTTTCCTGCATAAAGTGACATAAAATAAAAACTATTGATTTTTTTAAAACTATATTGACCAATTTATATGTTTAGATTAATTTTTCACCTCATTTACAACATTACATTTTACAATGCACATACAATATTCAAGCAAAAATGAAATAAAGTCTAAATAAACAGGAAGCGGAAAAAAAACTTTTTAGGATTAATGCGTTGTAAGTTGATATTTAATTAAAACGCAATCAAGCTGTTGAAAAAAGAAAAAATGAAAATAAATATCAGAAAAAAGAAGAAAAAGAGAGAAAAAAGTCGATATTTATAAAGAAAAAAATAAATATATTTAGACATAAATAACATTCGAAATAAATTAAAATGAAGAAAGACAGAATAAATAAGTAAATAAATAAATAAATAAATATAATCTAAAAAATTTTTTAAAGAAAAATAAATCAATTAGAGTCAATATTTAACTGACCAGTTTTATTCCTGACTAGGTTAAATCATTCATACCCTGATTTATACAATATTTGCATAATAAAAACATGAAAAAAATGATTTTTTTATGGTATTTTCTGATGTTTCATGAACACTTCTATTAGGAAAAGTAAACAAACTTCAGATTAAAATAGTGATATTCTATGTGAATCTCTTCATTCTTCATGTCTCATTTAAAAAGTTGCCAAATATAAATGATTTACACATCAAACCTGTAAAAAACAATAAATTCTGGAACTTCTGAGACATGAATGACTTCAATTTTTATGACTTCTGACAGTATTTTCTTATTTATGAAACAATAAAAGGATATATCTGGATTTCCTTCTGCAAAAAACTTAGAATCTAATATATCAACAACATCAAATTAAAATTTTAAAATTTTCTTTATCCAATATTCACATTTATGACCTGCAAATATCTGCACATTTTTGCATATTTAATGAGTTAACTGCTCATTTGCATATGTAAACATCCAAACATTTCTGTGTATTTCACTAGATTTAGTAGATTTCTGCTGCACAATATTCTGTGTTCTATATATATATATTTTGTCATTTTGTGTCTTTTTTGGTCATTTTGTGCCTTTTTTAGTCATTTTTGTGTAATTTTTCCATCAGTTTTTGGTCATTTTGTGTCTAAAATAAAGGTTTTGAACGCTTAAATATCATCTCTGCCGTTTTTTAATATGCCTTGCTGATTAAACACAGTAGGATTGATCTAGAACCGCCACTGTTTGCATATCTAAACAAAACATTTCAGAAAACTTGCAGATGCAAAAAGATATTGTCTTAATGTTTATAACAAAGTGAGGAAGCTTGGTGGTGATATCTGTAACTTTGTGTCATTTTCTGGTCGTTTTTTACATCTATATTTGGTCATTTTGTGTTTAAAAAAAATCATTTTACATCTACTTTTGGTCATTTTGCATCTTTTTGGGTAATTTTTACATTTATTTTTGGTCATTTTGTGCCTTTTTTTCATCATTTTTACATACATTTTTGTCATTTTGTGCCCTTTTAAGTCATTTTTACATCTATTTTTGGTCATTTTGTTTCTTTTTTTGTCATATTTTGTCTTTTATAGCCATTTTTAAATCTATTTTTGGTCATTTTGTGTCTCTTTTGGTCATTTTTACATCTATTTTTTGTCATTTTCTGCCTTTTTTCGTCATTTTTACATACATTTTTGTCATTTTGTGCCCTTTTAAGTAATTTTTACATCTATTTTTGGTCATTTTGTGTCTTTTTTTGTCATATTTTGGTCATTTTTTGTCTTTTATAGCCATTTTTAAATCTATTTTTGGTCATTTGCCATCTTTTTTGGTAATTTTTTACATACATTTTTGGTAATTTTGTGCCTTTTTAAGTCATTTTTACATCTATTTGTGGTAATTTTGTGTCTAAAATAAAGGTTTTGACTGAACTGGGGAACCTGTTGAAGTTTCCTGGTGATTTCTAAGAATAAAGTGCTGCTGTAACTGGAGATAAACGCTGAGCTCAGCACTCTCACGTCTCTGCAGCTCGTGGGAACCTGAAGGACTCGAGACTCTCACCGTCATGACAAACTAAACCTGAAAACAACAAAACAAACCCTGATAACAGACCTGATCTGGTCCTGATGCTCCTCTGGTCCTCCTCCGGTTCTCTGGTCCTCCTTTGGTCCTCCTCTGGTCCTCTGGTTCTCTGGTTCTCTGGTTCTCTGGAGTCTGCAGACAGAAGAAGAACCTGGATCAGGACTGGTTAAAGGATTAAAACAGGTTCCTGGATCTATTAAACTAAGAGGATGAAGGTGCGCGTGGTGCAGATCTGGGGCTTCCTGATGACGGTCCTGGGATGGATCTTCGTGGCGTGCACCATGGCCATGGAGGGCTGGAAGATCACGTCCATCGGGGGCATGGGGGGCTCCTCCATCATCAAGGTGGCCTGGTACTGGTCCAGCCTCTGGAGGTCCTGCTTCACCGACTCCACCGCCGTCAGCAACTGCTACGACTACCCCGTTCTCTGGTCCGTAGAGGGTAAGAACAGCTGATTTATACCTCTTTAATATAAAAAAATATAAAATAAATAATACGACTACCCCGTTCTCTGGTCCGTAGAGGGTAGGAACAGCTGATTTATACCTTATTAATATAAAATATATAAAATAAATAATACGACTACCCCGTTCTCTGGTCTGTAGAGGGTAGGATGATCATTTTATACCTCCTAAATACAAAATATATATATAAAAATATAAAATAAATAATACGACTACCCCGTTCTCTGGTCTGTGGAGGGTAAGAACAGCTGATTTATACCTTATTAATATAAAATATATAAAATAAATAATACGACTATCCGGTTCTCTGGTCTGTAGAGGGTAGGACGATCATTTATATAATAAATATAATATAAAATAAATAATACGACTACCCCATTCTCTGGTCTGTAGAAGGTAAGATGTGGATTTTATACCTAATATTCTCTAGATTGCCAGCTAACTTGTTAATGGAAAAAAAAGGAAAAAATAAATAAATAAAGATATATAATTTTTTTTAATTTAAATTAAGAAAGAAGGAAAAATAAATGAAATTAAAATTAAGATAAATAAACTAAAAAAGAAAAAAAACAAAGAATATATATATATATATTTAAATTGATATTAAGACAGAAAGAAAAAAAAGAAAGAAAAGAAAGGAAAAAAATTAAAAAAGGAAAAATAAATTAAATGAAAATGTAAAAAAAGAAATTAAAAAAAGAAAAAAGAAAAATAAAGAAAAAAAATTATATATAAATGTATATAATACATTTAAGTTTATATTAAGAAAGACAAAAAGAAAAAACAAAAGAAAGGAAATAAAGAAAATAAAAATTAGGAAAGCAGGAAAAATAAATGAAATGAAAATTAAGATAAATAAATAAATGAAATGGAAAAAAATAATAAAATAAAATAAAAATAAAGACCTGTCCACGGCTGTCAGCAACTGCTACGACTACCCCGTTCTCTGGTCCGTAGAGGGTAGGACTCATTTATAACTCCTTAATGGAAAAAAAGGAAGAAATTAATAAATAAATATATTAATTTTTCAAATTGAAAAAAAGAAAGAAAATGAAAAAAATACTAGAAAAGAAATAAAGTAAAAATTAGGAAAGAAGGAAAAATAAATGAAATGAAAATTAACATGAATAAATACAAAAATAAGAAAAAATTGATATTATTATTTATATTATTAAAAATTGATATATTATTGATATTATATTGATATTTAAGAAAGTCAGAAAGAAAAAAGAACGAAAAGAAAAGAAAGAAAAGAGAAATTAAGAAAGAAGGAAAAATAAATTAAATGAAAATTAAGATGAATAAACAAATAAAAATAAATAAAAAAGAAAAAGAAAGAAAAAAGAAATATGTTTATTAAAATTGATATTAAGAAAGACAAAAAAGGAAAGAAAACAAAAAAAGGAAAGACATAAAATTAAAAAAAAAAAAAAAAATAATAATAATAATGGTTGTCAGTGGACTGTTGTCTTATTGAGCTAAAGTGTGTTTATGATTTAAGGCACTTTTGGCACTAAATATTATAATATTACTGTATAATATTATATTATATTATATTATAATATATTATATGATTATTATAACTGAGTCCAAACCCACATCAAAATTGTTATAATTTTCACCAGGGAATTTTATAATTTAGTGGAATTGATTTTTGTTTTATTTTGTTAAATAGAAGTTCCTGACAAAGTCAAAAAGCCTCGATGCAATAAACACAAGCTGTCCTTTTATGCATTTAAGAGCTAAAAACGGGTCGGTGGAGAGTCTAAAAGGTTCCTGTAACGTTCCTCTGGTTCTCTCATGTACCTGTGTCTCTGGTTCTCTGGTTCTCTGTGTTTTCTCAGGTCACATCCAGATCGTGCGGGGTCTCCTGATGTCCTCTCTGTCTCTGGGGATGCTGGGCTTCGTCCTCAGCCTGCTGGGGATGGAGTGCACCTTCCTCGGAGGGAAAGATCGATCCAAGTACAAGAAGATCTACGCTGGAGGGTGCTGCCATATAGTCAGCGGTAAACAATGAGAGGAGGGATTAACTAATTAATGAGAGGAGAGACCATATAGTCAGCGGTAAACAATGAGAGGAGGGATTAATGAATTAATGAGTGCAGAACTAACCTTCTTTTTAACCATTTCATGGCTTTTTTTTGGACATTTTGTGCATCTTTTTGGGTAATTTGTATCAATGTGTAGCTGTTTTGTTTCCCAGAATAGATATTTTCTATATTTTTGGTAGTTTTGTGGAGTTTTTTTTCTTCTTTTAATGGACTTTTTGGTTGCTTTTTGTCTCTATAGTCATTTTACATAGACATAAATAACATTTGAAATAAATTAAAATTAAGAAAGACAGAATAAATAAATAAATAAATATAATTTAAAAAATAAAATTAAAGAAAAATAAATCAATTAAATACAATTTTAAAATAATGAATAAAATAAAATAAAATAAATGCTGCTTCATTGTCTTATTTATTGACTTGTGTTTCCTGACCTCTCCCCTCAGGTCTGCTCTCGATCTGCGGCTACGCTGTTTATGCAGAATACGTCTCAGTGGAATATTTCAACCCAGACTTTGATGGACTCAAGTAAGAAAACACACTTTTTACTGGCTCAGTTTGAACTCTTCTGGTTAAAATAATAATTAACCTGTTATCTGTTTGAGTAACTTTAGTAACCTGTTACCTGTACAGGTACGACCTGGGTACTCCGATCTTCCTGGGCTGGGTGGGCTCCTCCTTCCACGCCACCGGAGGATTCTTCTACCTCTGGTCCGTCTGCAGGCCGCTCTGTGGAGGAACCACAACGTGAGAACATACGAATAAATAACTACACATAAACAGCAGCAGAATGAGTTATTAATAATAATAATAATAATAATAATGAGTCAGTTTTTAGTGTGCAGATGTGGGTAAAGTCCCTCAGTGAGTTATAACTTAATTTTGTGGTCAATATGTGTCTTTTTGTGGTCAATTTGTGTCTTTTTTTTTTTATCATTTTGTGTCTTTTTAGGTCATTTTGTGTGCTTTTGTGGTCATTTTGTGGTCAATTTGTGTCTTTTTCTGTCATTGTGTCTTTTTTTGGTCATTTTGTGTGTTTTTTGTGGTCATTTTTTGTCTTTTTCTGTCATTTTGTGTCTTTTTTGGGTCATTCTGTGTCTTTTTGTGGTCAATTTGTGTCTTTTTTGGTCAATTTGTGATCAACTTGAGTCTTTTTCTGTCATTTTGTGTCTTTTTTGGTCATTTTGTGTCTTTTTTTGGTCAATTTGTGTCTGTTTTTTATCATTTTGTGTCTTTTTTGGTCATTTTGTGTCTTTTTTTGGTCATTTTGTGTGTTTTTTTGGTCATTTTGTGTGTTTTTGTGGTCATTTTGTGACCTTTTCTGTCATTTTGTGTGTTTTTTTGGTAATTTTGTGTGTTTTTTTTGTAATTTTGTGTGTTTTTTTGGTAATTTTGTGTGTTTTTGTGGTCATTTTGTGTGTTTTTGTGGTCATTTTGTGGTCAATTTGTGTCTTTCTGTGGTCAATTTGTGTCTTTTTCTGTCGTTTTGTGTCTTTTTTGGTCATTTTGTGTCTTTTTGTGGTCAATTTGTGTCTTTCTTTGGTCATTTTGTGGTCAATTTGTGTCTTTTTTTGGTCATTTTGTGTCTTTTTCTGGTCATTTTGTGTGTTTTTGTGGTCATTTGTGTCTTTTTGTGGTCAATTTGTGTCTTTTTCTGTCATTTTGTGTCTTTTTGTGGTCAATTTGTGTCTTTTTCTGTCATTTTGTGTCTTTTTCTGTCATTTTGTGGGGTTTTTTGGCCATTTTGTCTTTTTTTTTGGTCATTTTGTGTCTTTTTGTGGTAATTTTGTGTCTTTTTGTGGTAATTTTGTCTTTCCAGGGTGATCACGGTGCAGCCTCTCCCAGACCTGGAGCAGAACAAGTCCACCACGGCTCTGTCCTCCGTGTCCGGGATCACCTCCAAGACCAAAGTGTCCTCCGTGTCCTCCGTGTCCGAGCTGTCCTCCAAGTCCTCCGTGTCCTCCAAGTCCGACCGCTCCGACCTGTCGGGGATCTCCTCCAGGTCAGGAACCACGGCCGGGTCGGGGAGGTCCTCCAAGACCGGCAGGACGGCCAGGTCTGGGGGGTCGGAGCGGTCTGCAGGGTCCAGAGGGTCTGGGGGGTCCAGAGGGTCTGGAGGGTCCAGGTCTGGGTCAGGGTCTGAGTCGGGCGTGTCCTCCAGGTCCTCGGTGTCCAGTCTGTCGGGGTCGAGGAGCAGCAGGACGCCGTCGTCTCTGTCGGGCAGCGAGCGGAGCGAGAGGACGCCGTTCATTAAAAACTCTTACATCTGATCCATCAGACGGACTCTTTTAATAAATTATCTGATCAAACCAGACGGACTCATGTTCATTAATTATCTGAGGATTTAAAATTCAACTCATCAATCTGTAGAAAGACAAAAATTCAGTGTTTTCTATTTAAAACTGTGCTACAAACATTTATTTTATGTCATTTTGTGTCTTTTTTGGTGAATTTGTGTCTTTTTTTGGTCAATTTGCATCTTTTTTGGCCCATTTGTCTTTTTTTTTTTGTCATTTTGTGTCTTTTTTTGGTCAATTTTTTTTTGTTGTTTTGGTCAATTTGTGTCTTTTTTGGTCATTTTATGTCTTTTTGTGGTCAATTTGGTGTCTTTTTATGTCATTTTATGTCTTTTTTTGGGTCAATTTGTGTCTTTTTGTGGTCAATTTGTCTTTTTGTGGTAATTTTGTGATAAATTTGCATATTTTCTGGTCATTTTTTTCAGTCTTTTTAGGTCCATTTGTGTCTTTTTTGTCATTTTATGTCTTTTTAGGTCAATTTATGTCTTTCTTTGGTCAGCCTGTGTATTTTTGTGGTCAATTTGTGTCATTTGTGTCATTTTTTGGTCAATTTGTGTCTTTTTGTGTGTGTAATGGTTCTATACAATGTGTTATTTCCACTTTTTGAACTGAATTTCTGACATAAATAAACTTTTCTATGATATTCTAATGTATTGAGATGCTCCTGTATAATGTGTGGATATTAATCATTATTGTAACACTGAAACAACAACATGAACCAGCAGCTGATCTGCTCTGTAGACAGTAAACAGTGTGAGCTGGTAGGAAGCTTCCAGGACCTTCACACTCTAAATACAGACGGGAACTTTAGTCCTGAAAGGTAAAAGATTACATTAAATGTGAGAGAAAAGTGTCTCTGCATGGATATAAAGCTGTTAAAGAGTGTAAGAACACTGGAAACATCTGTGTAAATGTGTTCCTGTTTGTTTTATGCATCTAATAAATGTTAATTTATCTGCAGAGGATTCTTTTTTATTCTGTTGTGGTGGAAACTTCATCAACATCTTTTTTACATCCTGAAATTAAATTATAATTTGGTTTGAGAGTTGAAGCATATTTCACCAGCAACCAAACAATCAAAAATATTTTGTGGCGATATTAAAATTATAAATATTATGTAAAATAAAAAGAGTATAATTTATATATCCATGAGAACAGACGTGCAGACTCCAAATCTAATTCTACACATATATAATTAATTTTGTTATTTTGAAATTCTATTATTTTTCTTCTTGACAATTTATTGTATTATTTCTTTTGTTCCATCATCTTTTTGTGGTCACTTTGTATCTTTTTCTGTCAATTTGTGTCTTTTTCTGTCATTTCTGCCAATTAAATTCTAATTTGTTTTGAGAGTTGAAGCATATTTCATCATCAACCAAACTCCAAATATTTTGTGGCAATGATATTAGAATTATAAATATTATGTAAAATAAAAAAGGTATAATTTCATATCCATACGAACAGACGTGCAGACTCCAAATCTTTTTGTCCAAATGTGTGTCTTTTTCTGGTCAATTTGTGTCTTTTTTGTTTATTTTGTGTCTTTTTTTGGTCATTTTGTGTCTTTTTCTGTCATTTTGTGTCTTTTTTTGGTCAATTTGTGTCTTTTTTTGGTCATTTTGTGTCTTTTTTTGGTCAATTTGTGTCTTTTTTTGGTCAATTTGTGTCTTTTTTGTTTATTTTGTGTCTTTTTTTGGTCAATTTGTGTCTTTTTGGGTCAATTTGTGTCCTCCTCCTCCTCCTCCTCCTCCTCCTCCTCCTCCTCAGCTGTGAGTGTGTGCAGCAGCAGCTCCTGACTGGTCCGGCTGGTTTTTATCATTCAGACGTTGCTGCTGACTGTTTCTACATAAACAGAGTTTCTGCACAGAAAACAATAAAACGATGAGGTAATGTTTCACTCTGAGTCACAACTACAATCTAATCATCTCCTCATAATATAATAAAATCTGCACTGAACTCAATCAAAAATGGAGTAAAACCCAATAATTTAATAAAATATCCTGACTGATACATTTTTACCAATAATATAATACCTAATTATGTCCTTTTTTGGTAATTTTACATATATTGGGTCATTTTGTGTCTTCTGTTTAGTCGTCTTTTTATAATAAAACCCAATAATGTAATAAAATATCCTGACTGATAAATTTTTACTTATAATATAATACCTAATTATGTCCTTTTTTGGTAACTTTAAGACTTTTATTTTTGGCAATATTCATCTTTTTTGGTAATTTTACGTCTTCCTTCTGTCATTTTGTAAATTTTTTTGTCATTTTACATATTTTTTTAGTCATTTTGTGTCTTTTTTTAGTCATTTTACATATTTTTTAGTCATTTTGTATTTTTTTTTGTCATTTTGTATTTTTTTTTGTCATTTTACATATTTTTTTGGTCATTTTATGTCTTTTTCTGTCATTTTACATATTTTTTGGTCATTTTGTCTCTTTTCTTGTCATTTTACATGTGTTTTTTAGTCATTTTGTGTCTTTTTTGTCATTTTACATATTTTTTTTGGTCATTTTGTGTCTTTTTTGTAATTTTAGTAATTTTTTGGTCATTTTGTGTCTTTTCTTGTCATTTTACTTTTTTTTTTTTGGTCATTTTGTGTCTTTTTTTTGTCATTTCACATATTTTTTTTGGTCATTTTGTGTCTTTTTTGTAATTTTAGTAATTTTTTGGTCATTTTGTGTCTTTTTTTGTCATTTTACATATTTTTTTTGTTATTTTGTGTCTTTTTCTGTCATTTTACATATTTTTGGTCATTTTGTGTTTTTATTTTGGCATTTTACATGTTTTTTTGTCATTTTGTGTCTATTTTGGCCATTTTACGTCTTTTTTCAGTCATTTTGTACATTTTTTTTGTCATTTTACACATTTTTTTTGTCATTTTGTGTCTTTTTTTTGTCATTTTACATATTTTTCGGATGAACTCTTTTGAAGTCGGAAACTAATAAAAAGGTGAAAGTGTTTGATTGCGCATGTGATCATGGAGCAGGAGGAGGAACATGTGAGTGTGATTGTGGGAACAAAGAGACGCTGACGAGACAAAACCATCTCAGAGATAAAACACCAACAACAACAAACCTCAGAGCTGTTAGTCGTTCTCACGCTGAGACAAACGTTAGGTTCCCTCTAGACTCTACAGAGGGTTCTCTAGCATGTAAAGAACCCAGAGAGATACTAGAGACCCCCATGATGAAGTACCGTACGGTGGTGATGTACCTGGAGGTGGGCTGCTTCGTGTCCTGTCTGTGTGGGTGGATCCTGGTCTGCTCCACGCTGCCCACTGAGTACTGGACCTTCTCTGAGGTGGGCAGCATCGTCCTCACCACCTCCAACTATTACTCCAACCTGTGGAAGGACTGCATCTCCGACACCACCGGGGTCTCCGACTGCAAGGACTACCCCTCCATGCTGGCCCTGCCTGGTAGGAAACATAATAATATTCATATTTATTATTTAATATAACATGTAGAGGTCTCAGACTGCAAGGACTACCCCTCCATGCTGGCCCTGCCCGGTAAGATATACATATTAATATTCATATTTATTATTAATTATAACATCTAGAGGTCTCTGACTGCAAGGACTACCCCTCCATGCTGGCTCTACCTGGTAGGATATACAATAATATTAATATTTATTATTTAATATAACATATAGAGGTCTCCGACTGCAAGGACTACCCCTCCATGCTGGCTCTACCTGGTAGGATACACATAACTAGAAAATTTCCTTTGAGGAAATTTTGAAAGGGCCACGGGGGCTACTGCCGGTGTGTGTACACTATGATGAGATTCTTCAGAGATTTCAAACTATGCCCTTTAACCTCAAAATGTGTGTGTGTAAAATTAAAATCACATAAAGTTAATGTGTGTGTGTGTGCGTGCGTTTGAGGCATGTGTATGCATGTGTGAGGAGTGTGCGTGCTTACGTGCATGTGTGTGTGTGTATCTGTAACTGTAATCACATCAAAGATCAAAGCAATCAACAGAATTAACTGACACCTGTTAATGAAAGAGTGACAGCAGCCAGAGGTGGACAGACTGGAATTTCTGGCCTTGAACAGAAAGCATTTTTGGCAAAACCATAATACCTATCATTGATCCGACTTCACTTTGAGCGTCCTGAGTTCTTCCTGAACGTCTACATATGTTTTTTTTTAAGAAAAATTAAAAAATAGCTTTGTTAGAGCGATCTAAAAAAACTATTCCATATCCCTTTTTTCGAAATCTTCCTGCGTTTTTAATATGGGACCCAATGAGGCTGTTGGTGGTGTTGGTGGATCATCTGTGCGTCCTACGCCCAAACTATAACTCTGACAGCTTTACCAGAGGATTGTGAGGGAGAAGACTAATTTTCCTACGTTTCTATGTATAAATTATTTCTGTAGAGTGGAATTTGCGGCCTGGAGCGCAGTTTTCAAATTTATTTTTTGACAGTTTCTTCTCTCCCTCTACACTCTGAGCGATGACATCACACACTCTGACACGAACATTCCGTGCAATACACACCCATTATAATCTCAGAATTTCTCCAAAAATGATCATGGTCATTGAACAGGGATTGATAAAAAACTATATGACCTATCGAAACGTGGATTAATACACCGATACACAAGACTTGTGTCTACTGTTTAAAGTTTAAATGGAGTCTCTAGGTGAAATTATGCCGGAGAAGTAGACGTCTGAAAATCTTCAATTAATGTTCTTTTTTGCTCATTTTCTTTCGGCCGTCCCATTCATTTCAATGCAAAATTTTGGGCAGTTTTTCGCGACTTACGTCGCAAAAAATTCGTATTCTGTAGAGAAAAGTAATAGCACACCGATCTCGATCAAACCGCACATTTTGATATATAATTTGTTTTTTGACTAGTAGCGGGACGAAATTGCGTCCGGAAGAGGAAGAAGAAGAAATCCACAGTATAACAGTAGTGCAGCACTGGTCCCTACAGATATTGCTGGATGGGACCAGTGCTCGGTGCGATTGCCCCGAGGCCCTAATAAGTACAATACAATATATTAAATAATTTAACTTTATATATATATATAATTCACATACAGTCCCTTGATGAATTTGATCTAAAGAGGATTTTTTTTTTGTCGTAAAATAGAAAACTCCTGCAGGTGAAGTATTTTAAATGGTTGATTAATATTTACTAATATTAGTATTAATATTTACTGATATAAATATTAATATTTGTGTTGTCCAGCGTTCCTCCACGCCTGCAGAGCGCTGGCGGTCTGCGCCGTCATCACCGGGTTCTTCGGTGGCGTTCTGACTCTCGTTGGGATGAAATGCACCAAAATAGGAGGATCAGAAGTGGCCAACGCCAGAGTCACCTTCGCTGGAGGAATCACCTACCTGGTCTCAGGTAAAACATTAATATATATTCAGATGTTTTTATTATTAGGAGCTGTGTTCACAGTTTATTCTCTACAGGATTCTGTGGGATGATCACGTATTCCTGGTGGGCAAATAAAGTCATCACAGAGTTCCTGGATCCAAACTTCAGAGCTCAGAAGTGAGTATGAATCAAGAAGAAGTAGAATTATTATATTATTATATTATAACAAGCTTCCTGGGAGTGATATAACAGTTTAATGTATCCATATCTTTCATTTTGTTATATTGTTTGGGCAAGCACCTTTCCTACTACAGCCTCAGCTGGACCTTCACATACTTAGTAACATGAAAAAAGAGACAAAATGACCAAAAAAAGACACAAAATGACTAAAAAAAGACACAAAATGACTAAAAAAAGACACAAAATTACCAAAAAAGTTGGCCAAATATTTTTTGTTATTACTTTATTTCAACTAACTTAGAATTATGAAATTTTAGCTGGCTTTACATACGCCCATCTGGGTTATGTCTTTTTTGGTCATTTTCTGTCTTATTTTTCTCATTTTGCGTCTTTTTTTGCTCATTTTGCGTCTTTTTTTGCATCTTATTTTGTTAATTTTGCGTCTTTTTTTGCTCATTTTGTGTCTTTTTTTGTCATTTTGAGTCTTTTTTTGCTCATTTTGTGTCTTTTTTTGTCATTTTGAGTCTTTTTTTGCTCATTTTGTGTCTTTTTTTGTCATTTTGAGTCTTTTTTTGCTCATTTTGTGTCTTTTTTTTGTCATTTTGAGTCTTTTTTTGCTCATTTTGCATCTTTTTTTGGTCATTTTGTGTCTTTTTTTGCTAATTTTGAGTCTTTTTTTTGTCATTTTGAGTCTTTTTTTGTTATTTTGAGTCTTTTTTTTGCTCATTTTGTCTTTTTTTGCTCATTATGTCTTTTTTGCTCATTTTGCGTCTTTTTTTGCTCATTTTGTCTCTCTCTCTGGTCGTCAGGTTTGAACTTGGAGCTGCGGTCTTCGTGGGTTGGGGCGGCTCCATCCTGCTGATCTGTGGAGCCTCCGTCATGACGTATTTCTCTGCTAAAGAAGGTTTACCATCCAGGTAAATACACCTCATCCACCTCTTATCAACTTTCCTGCTCCACTAGATGATTAGAGATAATAAATAATAATAAATTGTGTATTTTGTGTGTCAGTTCTGGAGGAAAGTCTGTGCGAGGTCACAGTTACGCCTCAGCCCGGACCAGGAGGACCTACATGCTGCCAGGCTCCGCCTCCAGGCTCACGCTGGGCCCGCCCCTTTTCTACGAGGGCCGGAAGAGTCGAGCAACCAGAGCAACCACCAGAGCAACCACAGCAACCAGAGCAACCAGGACAGCAACCAGAGCAACCAGGACAGCAACCAGCAGCGGCAGGACCTTCAACAGGGACAGCTTCGTCTGAGAAAAACACTTCAGACAGTTTTTAGTTTGACTTTAACTGGTTTTCTGTCTGACGATGAAATGTGAAGATCAAAATATGACGACTGGCACATTTAAAACTCCACAATAAACATGTTTTTTTTATCATTTGTTTGTCCAGTTGTGATGATAAATTAAACAAAACAAGTTAATATTTTGTCAAAGGAGCCAAACTACAAACTGCACTATAAGAACATATTATATATGCATAATGTAACACTGATAGGGATGGTAGTGATAATGACAAAAAATAGAGGCAAAAATGACTAAAAATGACACAAAATTATCAAAATAGAAACAAATTGACCAAAAATAGATGTAAAAATGATCAAAAAAGACACAAAATGATCAAAAATAGATGTAAACATGATCAAAAAGACACAAAATGACAAAAAATATTTGTAAAAATCACCAAAAAATGACAAACTTATTGAAATAGAAACAAATTTACCAAAAATAGATATAAAAATGATACAAAAAACATTAAACAACAAAAAATAGATGTAAAAATGATACAAAAAAGACATAAAACAACAAAAAAATAGATGTAAAAATGATTAAAAAAAAGACACAAAATGACAAAAAATATTTGTTAAAATGACCAAAAAATGACAAACTTATTGAAATAGAAACAAATTGACCAAAAATTGATGTAAAAATGATCTAAAAAGACACAAAATGACAAAAAATATCTGTAAAAATCACCAAAAAATGACTAAATTATTGAAATAGAAACAAATTGACCAAAAATAGATGTAAAAATGATCAAAAAAGACATAAAACAACAAAAAATATTTGTAAAAATGACCAAAAAATGACAAACTTATTGAAATAGAAACAAATTGACCAAAAATTGATGTAAAAATGATCTAAAAAGACACAAAATGACAAAAAATATTTGTAAAAATCACCAAAAAATGACTAAATTATTGAAATAGAAACAAATTGAGCAAAAATAGATGTAAAAATGATACAAAAAGACCAAAAAAATGAAAAAATATAAGTACTTTAAACGCTATTTAATATCGTCTAGCGGAAAGACCTCATAATAAATTAATTCAGACTTTTTATACATCGACATCATGTTATAGTTATTTCGGCATACTTTTAAATGAATATATTGTGACTTAATCCGAACAAAATCAGTTTATTTACTGTCACTTTAGTAGTTACAGACTCCGTTCAGAAAAGGAGCACTTAAAGAATAATTTGCTGTCAACAAGCAGAAAGACAAAACAAAACATAAATTCAGATTTAATATGCATCGACATCATGTTGGAGTTATTTCGGCTTTACTTTAAATCCGTTTGTTTTAATTAAATCAGATTAAAATCCTTTTAATGTCGGTTAAAGTGTCGCAGACATCAAAGAGATGAAACTCCGTTCAGAAAACAAGCAATTTAAACGTTTTCTTCTCCCATAAAGCACACAGACATGATCATGAATTAATTTAGAATATTTATACATCCACATCATGTTATAGTTAATTCGGCTTACTTTAAATCCATCTATGTGAATTAAGTCACAGCTAAAAGGCTTATTAATAAGCAGTTAAAGAGTTTCATACATACCGTTAACTTTCCTGAAGAATAAAATCCTCTGCGCTGTTTGTTCCTCCAGGTAAAATATATTAATCCAAACATGATGATATAAATCCAGAAATTATGGTTTTAATCCAGATTTAACAGCGTTTAGTTGTTCAGACAACCTGCGATCCGCAAAAGGTGCAAAACTGCAGTTAATTAGCCTTCAGCCAATGACTGAAGAGATATAAAACAGTTCATTAAGAATACAAATGAAATAAATATTCTTATTATTAAATAGTCAAAAAATTGAAAATAAATATTTATTATTGCTATATATTTTTGCAGAATATAAAAACATAACAGTTGAATTATATAAATAATATAAAAAGTAGAATTTCTGATCAAATAAATTATTTTTTTAATTGGAATAAAATTTAATTTATAAATAATTACTTCTCAAAATGCCCACTAGTGTCACAAACAGTTGATTAAAAATAATTATAAATCACCTCTATTATGAAATACAGCCAAAAAAGAGCAAATAAATGTTTATTATTGCTATTTATTTTTTGCAGAATATAACAAAATAATAGTTAAATTACATAAATCCTATAAAAAGTAGAATTTCTGATCAAAACAAATATTTTAAAAATTAGAATAAAATTTAATTTATATATAATTACTTCTCAGAATGCCCACTAGGGTCACAAACAGTTAATTAAAAATAATTATAAATCACCCCTATTATGAAATACAGCCAAAAATGAGCAAATAAATGTTTATTATTGCTATATATTTTTGCAGAATATAACAACATAACAGTTAAATTATATAAATCATATAAAACGTAGAATTTCTGATCAAATAAATTCTTTTTTTAATTGGAATAAAATTTAATGTATATATAATTACTTCTCAGAATGCCAACTAGTGTCACAAACAGTTGATTAAAAATAATTATAAATCACCCCTATTATGAAATACAGCCAAAAATGAGCAAATAAATGTTTATTATTGCTATATATTTTTGTAGAATATAACAAAATAACAGTTAAATTACATAAATCCTATAAAAAGTTGAATTTCTCATCAAAACAAATGTTTTTTTTAATTGGAATAAAATGTAAATTACTTCTCAAAATGCCCACAAGTGTCACAGTTAATCAAAAAAAATAAAAATAAATCACCTTTATTATGAAATACAGTAAAAAATGACCAAATAAATGTTTGATTTTTGCAGAATATAACAAAATAACAGTTAAATTATATAAATCATATAAGAAGTAGAATTTCTGATCAAACAAATTCTTTTTTTTTAATTGAAATAAAAAAATATTTATATATAAACGCTTTTCCAAATAACCACAAGTGTCACAAATGCTGGAAAATTAATATTTTTATTTAAATGAATATTGAATATTTGTCACGTGATGATTTTAGTTGATAGAGGTGCAGGTTATTCATTATTTTTTTATTTTTCAACCATTTATAATTTTTAACCTGCAGACATAATAAGAAGTTTAATCTAAAATAACTTGACTAAAGTCTAATAAAGTTGTTTTAATATTTGTGTTTGAAGAATGAAAGAAAGAACTTGATGACTGAGAAATCTTTTATTGGTCGTATAAATATTTTCTATACAAAAATCACATCTCATCGCTTCACATCGTTATAAAATTTGATGTACAAAATTTTACACAAGCTACATACAGCACTTTATCTGGAGTGTTGGTTATATTTTACTACATATATATCAAAACAAAAAACAAATAAAGGAGTGTAAATAAAGATGAAGAGTTGGCACGAGGCAGAAAATAAAAGTTTATCTCTAACTGAGTTATTATATCCTCTATTTCTATAAAAACATCTGAAAACAAAACCCAGTTGGTAATATTGCTTCCATATTCATAAATTTGCAAAAAAAAAGTACATATTTGCAAGAAGAAACTCACAAATTTACAAGAAACAAAAGTACAAATTTGCAATTAAAAAATGTACAAATTTGCAAGAAGTATCTCGCAAATTTATAAGATTTTTCTTGCAAATTTGTAAAAAAATGTATTGCAAGTTTGTTTTTTGCAAATTTATGAGATATTTTTCTAGTAAATTT
Source organism: Centropristis striata (assembly GCF_030273125.1). Taxonomy (NCBI): domain Eukaryota; kingdom Metazoa; phylum Chordata; class Actinopteri; order Perciformes; family Serranidae; genus Centropristis; species Centropristis striata. Next base: position 1,903,508 of record NC_081540.1, on the reverse strand, counting down.
CTGAGAATTTTCTTGCAAAGAAAATGCACAAATTTGGAATAAAAAAACTTGCAAATTTGCAAGAAGAAACTCATAAATTTACCAGAAAAAATGTAGAAATTTGCAAGAAAAAAACTCACAAATTTACAAGAAATATCTCATAAATTTGGAAGAAACAAACATACAAACTTGCAATAAAAATATGTACAAATTTGCAAGAAGAAATTCGCAAATTTGAAAATTTTCTTGCAAATTTCTACATTTTTTATTGCAAACCTTTATGTTTGTTTCTTGCAAATTTATTTGATTTTTCTTGCAAATTTGTAAAAAAATGTATTGCAAATTTGCACGTTTTTTTTGCAAATTTATGAGATATTTCTTGTAAATTTATGAGATTTTTCTTGCAAATTTGTAAGAAAAAAAATGCAAATTTGCAAGAAGAAACTCAGAAATTTGCCAGGAAAAAACATAGAAATTTGCAAGAAATAAACAAATCAATTTGGAAGAAGAAACTCACAAAATTGCAAGAAAAAAACTCACAAATCTCCACATACCAGCAGTATTAATGTCTCCTTGGCGAGGATGTGAGGAGTCGTGTGAGATGGTCGAGGTGTTTCGTGTTGTTTTGTATCGTTTTGTATCGTTTTGTCTCGTGATCACCTTTTATTTTCAGCGTTTATTATATTTGTTGCTGCCGTCGTCCGAGTCGCTGATGTCGCTGAGAGAACACAAGCTGCTCTTCAGAGTACTTCCTGTTCCTGATCCAGCTTCAGTCAGACCTGCAGAGACCAGACACAACAGGTAAAAACTATAAATGATTATGTTTTTTAATTTTAGCAGAGGGAGGGGGCAAATGTGTGAGAAAAAAACCTGATAAATTAAACTCACATAAATCTGCAGGAAAAAACTCACAAATTTGCAAGAAGAAACATAAGCATTTGCAAGACAAAGAAATAAACAAATTTATGGAAAAAAACCTGTCATATTTACCAGAAAAAACTAACGGATTTCCAGGAAAACCCCCCAGAAATATACCAGAAAAACATTACAAATTTGCAAGAAAAAAAACCTACAAATTTGCAAGACGAAACTCACAAATTTATGCAGAAAAGAAAATGTACAAATTTGGACAAATAAACTACCTGAAATAAACCAGAAATGAAATTAAGAATCTTACAAAATGCTTATTTTATGTGAATGTGACTCTCTAGTTCTAAAAGGGGGGGAAATGGGTGAATTGTACCCTCAATGATTAATATGTATTATATGCTGACAACCCAATAAAGATATGTATGAAAAAAAATAAAGCACAAAAAAAATGTACAAATTTGCATGAAAAAACGTACAAAATTGCAAGAACGTAGATCACAAATTTGCAAGAAAAAAACTCACAAATTACCAGATTTTTTTTTTTCAAATATGCAAGAAAAAAAACAAGAAGAAACTCACAAATTTATGCAAAAAAAAGAAATACCAGAAAAAAACAACGTACAAATTCACGAGAGGAGCATACAAACTTGCAATAAAAATTTGCAAGAAGAAACTCGCAAATTTGAACATTTTCTTGCAAATTTGTACATTTTTTATTGCAAACCTTTATGTTTGTTTCTTGCAAATTTATTAGATTTTTCTTGCAAATTTGTAAAAAATGTATAGCAAATTTGCACGTTTGTTTCTTGCAAATTTATGAGATATTTCTTGCAAATTTGTAAGAAAAAATGCAAATTTGTAATATGTTGTGGTTCTTTACAGAGAGGAACTATGAGATGATGAGGGACTTGTGGACTGACTAGTTTGTGGACTGGGTGACTTGGTGACTGGGTGACTGGTGGACTGGTGGACTGACCTGATCTGGGTCCTTTCCCAGTAGACGTCCCCCAGACGCTGGTACTGGGAGACTCCAGACTTTTCCTCAGGGGGGCGGAGCTCTGAGCCGGTTTAGACTTCACCTCCTGTTTATCCTCTAAGGAGGAAACCAGCCAATCACTGCTCTCCTCCAGGTCCGTGTACTACACACACACACACACACACACACACACACACACACACACACACATTATTCAGACATGTCCCAGCCAGCTGAGCCCCTTTAGCACCTCCTGGTCTCCTCCTGGCCTCCTCACCGTGAGCTCCTGGACGGGGTCGCTCCTCCTCTGCGGCAGCACGCTGACGCCTCCTGCTGGTTTCTTTATCGATCGCTCTGCTAACTGCTTCTCCATCTTTCTGGCCAGGTCGTTGATTTTATTCTCTAGAAAAAACAAAAAAAAAAAAGAGCTTTAAAGTCCTCATTCAACACAGGCACATTTATATCCTCACAACAAGCAGATAAATATGATTAAATATGAATATTACTGAGCTCCAACAGACATCTGGAGGAAAATATATTTATTTTAATGATTTAAAGAATAAATAAGAAGTGGGAATTCCAAAATAAAATGTATCTTAAAGATGAGGATATTAAAATAATACAAATTTACCTGAAAAGAACTCACAAATTAGCAAAAAAAACCCTCACGAATTTGCAACATTTTTTTTAATTGTGAGAAAAAAAATACTCAAAAATTAACCATAAAAAACTCACAGATTGCAAGAAAAAATTTCACAAATTTACCAGAAAAAATCTCACAAATTGTGAGAAACAAACTCACGAATTTGCAACAAATTTTTTTAATTGTGAGAAAAAAATACTCAAAAATTTACCATAAAAAAACTCACAGATTACAAGAAAAAAACTCACAAATTTGCAAAAAAAAACCCAAACAAATTTACTAGAAAATTGCGAGAAACAAACTCACGAATTTGCAACATTTTTTTAATTATGAGAAAAAAATACTAAAAAAATGTACCATAAAAAACTCACAGATTGCAAGAAAAAAAATTCACAAATTTGCATAAAAGAACTCACAAATTTGTAAGAAAAAACTCACAAATTGCGAGAAACAAACTCACGAATTTGCAAGAAAAAACTCACAAATTGCGAGAAACAAACTCACGAATTTGCAACAAAATTTTTTTTAATTGTGAGAAAAAAATACTCAAAAATTTACCATAAAAAACACAGATTGCAAGAAAAAAATTCAAAAAATTTGCATAAAAAAACTCACAAATTTGCAAGAAAAAAAATTCACAAATTTGCATAAAAAAACTCACAAATTTGCAAGAAAAAACTCACAAATTGGGAGAAAAAAACCCACATTTGAAAGAAGAAACTCACAAATTCATGGGGGAAAAAACATATTATCACTTTGCATAATTGATATTGAAGCAACTGATCAATGAATAGTTATTAGATCCCTATAAAAACACATTAAAACAGTTTCTGTTGTTAAATATTATGAAAGTGAACAAACATCTGGACTCTAGAACTGATTCTAATAGAACCCGTTTGGAGAACCCACCTTTGCCGTAGTTCCTCTTCTCCAGGTTCCCGTTCTGGTCTCTGAAGCTCTTCAGGTTCTTGGGGTTGATCTCCTGCAGCTCGCTGACCTCCGACCACTCCTCCTCCTCCTCCTCCTCCTCCTCCTCCTCTTCGTCACTCTCCATCCTGGAGGTTCTGACCTGCTGCTGGTTGGAGCTCCGGACCGGAGTCTGCCTCACCAGGACCGGACTGGTCTTACTGGGTCTGATGTGGACCTGGTTCACTCTGTTCTGGGGGGATTTCCCTCTCTGGAGCTTCTGAGGCTCCTCTTCCTCCTCAGAGTCGGAGTCTTCCTCAGATTCTTCGTCTGAGCTGAAAGGAGGAGTCCTGGAGGAGAAACAGAACCACAGAGAGAGTTTTACTCATCACACAACATTTTCTTTTCTTTATAAGTATCAAAATAACCAAAAAAAGACAAAAAATAACAAAAAAAGACACAAAATGACCAAAAAAAGACACAAAATTACAAAAAAAAAAGGAACAAAATGACCAAAAAAGACACAAATGAGTGAAAAAACACTAAATTACTAAAAAAGACACAACATTGTTAAAAAAAAGACACAAAATGACCAAAAAAGACACAAATGAGTGAAAAAACACTAAATTACTAAAAAAGACACAAAATTATTTAAAAAAAAGACACAAAATGACAAAAAAAAGACAAAAAATTACACAAAATTACAAAAAAAGGAACAAAATGACCAAAAAAGACACAAATGAGTGAAAAAACACTAAATTACTAAAAAAGACACAAAATTATAAAAAAAAAAGACACAAAATTACAAAAAAAAGACACAAAATGACCAAAAAAGACACAAATGAGTGAAAAAACACTAAATTACTAAAAAAGACACAAAATTATTTTAAAAAAAGACACAAAATTACCAAAAAAAGTAATTAAAGGGACCTTCCACACACAACACAGTAAAGTGCCATTTATATAAAACTCACATTAAACTTTCATATCAAGGTGGGGGCCACAAAATATCGTCACGAGGGCCGCAATTGGCCCGCAGGCCGCCAGTTTGAGACCCATGCTATAGAATAATAAATATGCAAGCAATCTATATTTTTTATGATTTTTTCCTACTATCCAGCTGTCTGTTGCACCAAACGTTTGATTGTTAAAATTACTGAAAAAAAAAAAAGTTTGCAAGACAAAAATAAGAAAAAAATACGAAAAAAAAAAAAAAACTCACAAATTTATGGCAAAAAAACTCACAAATGTGCAAGAAAAAAAATGTAGAAATTTAATAAGATGCAATCTGTTGACTGTCTGACTCTGTCTGGTGCAGACCAAGACGGTCTCCATGGCAACCGCTGTGTTATCGCCATGACATTCCTGATTCAAACTGAGACACGGACTGATTGGGATCCTACACATTTACACATACACAACTCACAAGTTGGGAGAAAAAAAACTCACAAATTTACCAGAAAAAAAAGAGTCTGTGTGTATTAACAGTTACATGTTTTTTTTTTTAACTTTTTGTTAATTAACTAAGTAGTTTAATATGTAGTTTATGTCAGATATTCTGGCTCCATCCTGCAGAAACTGAATCATCCAGTCAGACGTTAGTAGAAAACTACAATTAAGTGTTTAATTAAATGAATAGTTTTGTCTTTACTTGGCTGTGAAGCTCCTCAGACCGGTCCTGGTGCTGGTGTTGGTGTTGGGGGTGGAGGTCTTGGTGTTGGGGGTGGAGGTCTTGGTGTTGGGGGTGGAGGTCCTGGGTTGGCTGCTGGTGCTGGTCTTGGTTCTGGGTGCTGGCTGGGGGGTCTTGGACTGTTTGGCTGCAGGTCCAGACTGAGCCTGGGGGGCTCTGGAGGGCAGGCTGCTGGAGCGGGGCCGGATCTGCAGCACTGAGACACAAACAAACAAACGTTGTGAGCACTCAGGCAAAACACAACTTGCAAGGAAAAAACTCAACAAATTTGCAAAAAAAACCCTCAGAAATAGGAGAAAAAAAGTCCCAAATTGTGAGAAACCCCCCCCACATGTTTGCAAAAAACCCTCATAAATTTACAAGAAAAAAACTCACAAATTGCGACAAAAAAAACTCACAAATTTGCACAAAAACCCTTACAAATTTGTGAGAACAAGCTCACAAATTTGCTAGAAAGAAATCAAACATATACCAGAAAAAAAACTCACAAATTTGCAAGAAAAAACTCACAAATTTGCAAGAAAAAACTCACAAATTTGCAAGAAAAAACTCACAAATTGTGAGAAAAAAACTCACAAATCTACCAGAAGAAAAGTACAAATTGCGATATAAAAACCTACAAATTGCGATAAAAAACCTCACAAATTGTGAGAAAAAAACCTCACAAATAGGAGCAAAAAGTCCAAAATTGCGAGAAAACCCCCCCACAAGTTTGCAAAAAACCCTCATAAATTTACAAGAAAAAAACTCACAAATTGCGACAAAAAAAACTCACAAATTTGCACAAATACCCTTACAAATTTGCAAGAAACAACTCACAAATTGAGAGAAAAAACCTCACAAATTTACCAGAAGAAAAGTACAAATTGCGATATAAAAACCTACAAATTGCGATAAAAAAAACTCACAACTTTGCAAGAAGACTAACTATTGTTTGTCCTCAGTGTGTTTCAGCCTTTTTCTGCAGGAGCTGAGCTGGAAATACCAAGAGACAATAAAAATACACAATCTGGACAAAAGTCATGAGAAATGCATGAAGACATGAAGGTTGTAAAGCAGCTAAAAGGCGTCCAGCTGCCCTGAGGGTGAGGTCATCTTAAAGATCAGCTGGATAAACCAATCACAGGACAGTATTATCTGCTCTGTTAGTCACTGGAGAGGACTAAACCAGCTGATCTCATGATAAGAGGCTTGTTGGTGACTCACCCTGGACTGATCTGGACCTGGTCTGGGACTCAGGAGCCGGCTCGCTGCCCCTCCTGGTCCCGCTGACCTTCTGCTCCACGGAGCTGATGATCTCCTGGCGGTGGGTCCAGTAGTCGGCCATCGTCCTGGCCGTGTTCTCTCTCCTGGCCTGGACCTTCGCCAGCAGGGAGGACAGCTCTCGGTCCTTCAGACCCACCTGGTCCTGAGGAGAACCACCACAATCAGACCAGAGCAGGAGGAGCAAAAGGATCTGTCAGTAGTCTGTAGGCACCTAATGATCCTCTGTTGGGCCCTGCTGGAGAAACTCACTAATATGCAAGGAAAACTCACAATTTTGCATGAAAAAAACTTGCAAATTTGCAAGAAAAAAAAATCACAAATTTGCAATAAAAAGACACAAATCTGCAAGAAAAAACACAATTTTGCAAGAAAAAACCTCACAAATCTGCAAGAAAAAAAACCATAGAAATTTGCAAGAAAAAAAACTCACAAATTGGCAAAAAAAAATATATGAATTTGCAAGAAAAAAACTCACAAATCTGCAAGAAAAAACCCACACAATTTTTCAAGAAAAAAACTCACAAATTTGCAAAAAAAAAACAAACCAATTTGCAAGAAAAAAACTCACAAATCTGCAGGGAAAAAAAACACAATTTTGCAAGAAAAAACTCACACATTTGCAGGAAAAAACATCACAAATGTGCAAGAGGAAACTCAAAAATCTGCAAAAAACGTAGAAATTTGCAAAAGTCATTTCTTAAGCTGTGTTATTTTTGACCTTATTGTGTGTGAATCAGTCTGTGAGCTGCATAAATCTGTGCAGGAAACCTGGCTGCTTCTCTCAGTTTGATCTGATACTTTAGTTAGATATTTGTGCTGTTTCTAGCCATGACATGCCCACTTTATGCACTTTATCAGAAGCTGTTTGCTGCAGAACCCATGCAGAGTTTCTGCTGCAGTAAATGTGTTATTGTGTCCTCTTGTGTGTGAGTCTTTGTGCGTCCTGGGGACCCTAAACAGTCTGAGAGCTGCAGAAATCAGGTCTGTAAGGAGTGTAAAGGATTCTTGCAGAAAGAGTTTTGCTCCTCTGGTGTTCCTCTACTCACAGCTTTGACTCCGAGGTTCTCCAGCTTGTCGAGGACCGCCTGCTCCAGATCTGGTCTCATCTCCTTCTTGATGTTGGGGTTCCTCCTCAGAGCGCTGGGGGTCGTCCTCTGTTTCTTCTCCGGGACCGGCTCGGGTTTCTTCTCCGGGACCGGCCTCCTCTCAGAGCTGCTGGAGTCTGGAAAACACAGCTCACCTCATCAGACGTTTAGTGGTAACCAGGCAGCAGAAACAGGCAGCAGAGACGGACGGACAGACAGACAGCAGCATGCAGCAGTCACACAAAGCTCCATGCTGATTCAGTCAGCTGATGGAACAGGCAGCCAGAGGACAGATGGATGGACGAGCAGCAGCCAGACAACGCTCCTCATTTATCAAACCAGCGCACGACAGAAAGTGAGCTAAAAGTCAAAATAAAAAATAAAATAAAAAAATACTTTGTCTTATTTATTAATTATTATTATTAATATTATTATTTTATTTATTAATTTATTATTATTATTTAGTAATTTATAATTTTTTATATTTTTAATTTTATTTATTATTAATAATTTGTTTTATTATTATTTATCAATGTATTATTTTTTTATATTTTTATTTTTGATTTATTATTAATCATTTGTTTATATTATTATTTATTAATTCTTTTTAAAATTACTATTATTTTGTGTTATTATGATTTATTTTCAATTATGTATAATTATTTTTTTATCTTTATTATTTATTATTAATTATGTATTATTATTTTTTGTTTATTATTAGTAGTATTTATGATTATTATTTCTTACTATTATTATTATTTTATCAGCATTTATTATTAATATTATTATTATTTATTTATCTATTTTTTCAATGGGTACAATCTTACATTTTTTTTTTTTATTATTTTCTCGTAAATTTATGATTTTTTATTTCTCGTCAGCCTCTCCCTGAACTTTACATTATTTGTTATCATTGTCATTTTATATAATTATAACTGCAAAAAAAAAAAAAAAAAGAATAAAATAAACTAAAATAAAATGAATGTTTGATAAACGAGGAGCTGAGAGCTTCTGTTTATTGATGATCGACTGATTGATTGACAGACTGACTGATGCTCCATGCAGACGCCATGCTGTGCTCCTTCAGCGCCTCCTTTACCTTTGTCCTCCTCTGACAGCTCCTGGATAGGATCCAGCCTAAGAGCAGAGACTGGCTCCTCTAATGTGGACAGCACATGAGGTCAGAGGTCACAGAGAGGCAGGTTAAATAAAGAGGAGGGGGGGGTGCAGGAGGAAACAGCTGATGGTGCTCAGCCTCTCATTCATCACTCATTCAGCTCATTCTTACCGATTATTACTCTCTTTGCTTTGGGCTCCGGAGCTGCAGGACTCACAATCACTGAATAAAACAGAAAATAAACATTAAAAATGAATATTAAGATGATAGAAACTGTCCTGATGGAGGAGAAGCTGAAGGAAACCTCGTACCTGGTACTTCCACGATCTTAGTGGGAGGATTTGAAGAAATATTCCTGATCTGAAAGTTGGAAAAAATTAAACTTGTTACAGCTCAAACATAAAAAACACAATGCTATCTGCTTATATATATGTCTGTCATTTCTTTGGCACCAGACAAGTGGAACAAACACACAATGATCATAAAAAGACTGAAATTACTTGTTTGTCTTTTTTTGTTCTTTTTCTATGTATTTTTAGGTCATTTTGTGGTAATTATTTTGTCATTTTGTGTCCTTTTATGGTCATTTTGTGTCTTATTTGGGTAATTTTGTGTCTTTTTGGGTTATTGTGTATCTTTTTTGGTCATTTTGTGTCTTTTATGGTCATTTTGGCACCAGGTAAGCCAAACGAGTAGAACAAAGGAACGAGTATTTTCTATTTTCTGACAGATTTTTCTCTCTTTCTGCACTCTAGCGATGATGTCATCACTCTAGCCTCTCCATAGGCCAGACATTGTCATTTTGTCTTTTTGTGGTCATTGTGTGTCTTTTTTTGTTTTTTTTCTATGTATTTTTAGGTCATTTTGTGTCTATTTTGATAATTTTGTGGTAATTATTTTGTCATTTTGTGTCCTTTTATGGTCGTTTTGTGTCTTATTTGGGTAATTTTGTGTCTTTTTTGGTTATTGTGTATCTTTTTTGGTCGTTTCGTGTCTTTTTTTGGTCATTTTGGCACCAGGTAAGCCAAACGAGTAGAACAAAGGAACAAGTATTTTCTATTTTATGACAGATAGGGTTACATAGGGGGGATTTTTTTGCGTGTTTTTGCAGAATAATTTGAAAAACGTTTGTCGAAATCCTTAGAAAAGTCACAGCACACTCGTCATGGCCGAGACGGTCGATTTGATACCTTTTTAGTGTGTGTGAGACCAAAACTCTGGGAGGAGTAGTTGAAGAAACAGAAGAATAAAATCTAGGAATAATAGTATAAAGTGTTCTCTTCCAAGCACCCTCAATAAATGACTGACTTCCTTATTAAAACACTGAGTTTATAAACAGTTTCTGGGAGCTTTAGTATTAAACTGCTCATGTTTCTCTGATTAATAACCAGGAGGAGAAGTGGAACTAGTCCAGGAAAAGCCTCAACATCCTGTCTGTCCAGTATCATCATCTCTCAATACAATAATACACTCAATCTGAGCCTCAACACCAAATACAGCAAATACAGCAAATACACACAAATCCAGACAAATCCAGGACATCCTGAACAAGCTGCTGCTGCTCGCCTCACTTCCTGTCTGACATGATCCCACTGGACGGGGTGAGAGTTATTGTGTGTGTGTGTGTGTGTGTGTGTGTGTGTGTGTGTGTGTACCTGCTCCCTCTGCTCCCTGATGGTTTTCTCCTTCTCCTGCAGCCTCCTGCTCAGCTCCGTCTGCAGCTTCTGTCCGTTCTGCTGCTGCTCCGACACCGACGCCTGCATCCTGCTCAGCTCGTCCAGCAGCTGGAACAATAATAATAATAATAATAATAATAATAATAATAATAATAATAATAATAATAATAATAATAATAATAATAATACATGCATCCTGCTCAGCTCGTCCAGCAGCTGCAACAACAATAATAATAATAATAATAATAATAATAATACATGCATCCTGCTCAGCTCGTCCAGCAGCTGCAACAATAATAATAATAATAATAACAATAATAATAATAATAATAATAATAACAACAATAATAATAATAATAATAATAATAATAATAATACATGCATCCTGCTCAGCTCGTCCAGCAGCTGCAACAACAATAATAATAATAATAATAATAATAATAATAATACATGCATCCTGCTCAGCTCGTCCAGCAGCTGCAACAATAATAATAATAATAATAATAATAATAATAATAATAATACATGCATCCTGCTCAGCTCGTCCAGCAGCTGCAACAATAATAATAATAATAATAATAATACATGCATCCTGCTCAGCTCGTCCAGCAGCTGCAACAATAATAATAATAATAATAATAATAATAATACATGCATCCTGCTCAGCTCGTCCAGCAGCTGCAACAATAATAATAATAATAATAATAATAATAATAATAATAATAATACATGCATCCTGCTCAGCTCGTCCAGCAGCTGCAACAATAATAATAATAATAATAATAATAATAATAATAATAATACATGCATCCTGCTCAGCTCGTCCAGCAGCTGCAACCAATAATAATAATAATAATAATAATACTAAAACTTCTACATGCATGATAAGAATAAAGCCCACCTGGTTCTTCTCAGACTCGTGTTGGGCCTTTAGGTCCTGCAGCCTGGACTCCCACTTTTTATCCTGAAAGATGATTTTTGGATTAAAAACAACCTCGTTCACATCTTTTATTTTAATAAACACCTCCCTCTACACCTGCAGTTGTCAGAGTGAGGGGCGCCCCCTACTGGTGGGGAACAGAGACGTGACAGGAGGGGCGCCAAATGGGAAGAAGAGGCTTAGAGAGAATGAAAACACAGTATAAAAATAGAATATATATATCCACTGGGTTTTCTCAAGTCAACGCTGTATTAATGCAGTAATTCATGCAAAAGGAGGCCCAACTCTTTTGGTAATTTATGTATTTCCTTGGTATTTGATGTCTCATTTTGGTCATTTTATGTATTTTCTTGGTTATGCTGTGTCTCTTTTGGCAATTTTGTGTCTTTTTTTGGTCATTTTGTGTCTTTTTTTTTGTCATTTTGTGTCTTTTTTTGGGTCATTTTGTGTCTTTTTTTGGCCATTTTACATCCTTTTTTTGTTATTTTATGTATTTCCTTGATATTTTGTGTCACTTTTGGCAATTTTGTGTCTTTTTTTGGTCATTTTGTGTGGTTTTTTTTTGTCATTTTGGGTCATTTTGTGTCTTTTTTTGGTCATTTTACATCCTTTTTTGTTATTTTATGTATTTCCTTGATATTTTGTGTCACTTTTGGTCATTTTGTGTCTTTTTTTTTTTTGGTCATTTTTGTGTCTTTTTGGTCATTTTATGTATTTTCTTGGTAACAAAGGACGATAAACTCATTTACACTCAGTCAATTATAAGATGCTTTCATTTTCCAGCAGGAACTGGTGGCTGCGTCTGTGTTCCTCAATAAACTGGAATATTTTAATGTGCAGCCACTAATGCAGGGATAAAGATCAGATGTTCACTAGTTCACCTGTCTAACCACATGCATTGCTCGTCTATTTTCTCTGTTAATAGATTATAAACCTCCTCCTCCTCCTCCTCTCCTCCTCCTCCTCCTCCTCCTCCTCCTCCTCCTCCTCCTCCTCCTCCTCCTCTCCTCTCCTCTCCTCCTCTCCTCCTCCTCCTACCTGTCTCTTGAGCTGCGTCTCCAGCTTGTGCAGCGCTGCAGTCTGCATCTCTCTGTAGTTGTCTACGTCTCTCTCGGGTTCAGGCTGGACGGAGGGTTTCTCCTGCTTGGCCGTCTGGTTCTGGTTGGCTTCCTGAGAATAAAAACACATTAAATATTATAATAAAGTCCCCCTGATGATGCTAATAAAGCCTGCTCCTCCTTACGTTGAGGGCCTGGATGTTCCTGCTGTAGAGGAACTCCATCTCCCTCCTCATGCCGTCTCTGCTGTCCTCGATCTTTCTGTCCATGCGAGCCGTCTCCTCGCTCTTGAAGCGCTCCAGTTCTCTCAGCAGATCTCTGTACATCGACTGCTGCTCCTTCTCCTGCAGGAGCAACACAAAAACCAGACAATATAGAAACACTAACCACCTGCAGAGAAGGTCCATTATCAGGGCTAGACATCCAGCATTTTATTATTGGTTATTTAGGATGGAAGCTCAAAAATAAATAAATAAATAAATCTGCCATTAAATATGTCTATCAGGAGACATGGAGGTGGTGCCAGGTTCTAAGTATCTCGGTGTATACCTGATAATAAGTTGGACTGGTCCCTAAACTCTGACACTTTACCCTGGTGGGTCTGCACCAGCTCTTTTTAGGTCATTTTACGTCTTTTTTGTCATTTAATATCTTTTTTTAGTAATTTTATGTCTTTTTTTTAGTCATTTTTATGTCTTTTTTTGGGTAATTTTACGTCTTTTTTTGGTCATTTTATGTTTGTTTTTTTTTGGTCATTTTATGTCTTTTTTTGGGTAATTTTATGGGGGGGTTTTTTGTTGCTAATTTTAAGACTTTTTAAGTCATTTTATGTCTTTTCTGTCATTTAATATCTTTTTTCGTCTTTCTTTGGTCATTTTATGTATTTTTTTGTAATTTTAGGTCTTTATTTGGTAATTTCATGTATTTTTTTGGTCATTTTAAGACTTTTTTGGTCATTTTATGCCTTTTTTTGTCATTTAATATCTTTTTAGGTCATTTTATGTCTTTTTTCTGTTTCCTCCTGCAGTGTTTTTCTGTTTGGTACCTGAGCAGCTTTGAGCTGCAGGTCCTGCTGCTGCTGGACGATCTGCTCCTTCAGACGGCTGATCTCCATTCTGAGGACGTCCATCTGAGACTTCTTCTCACTGTCTGAACGAACCTCTGGAGGAGGAAACAACAAGAAAACAACAATGAAACAACAAGAAAACAACACCGTGTTCATACTTGCAGCCAAAAGGACTTTGGATAGCGACCTTTATAGGACATTTTGTGTCTTTTTTCACATTTTATGGAAATTCCGTAACTTAAAAAAAAAAAAAAAAGAAGTGCAAATTTTACTGTAATTTTGTGCCTTTTTTGGTCATTTTGTCTTTTTTGGTCATTTTGTGTCATTTCTTTGACAATTTTGTGTCAATTTTTTTGAATTTTTTTGTATTTTTTCACCTTTTATAGAAATGATGTGTCTTTTTACCTCTTTTTGGGTCTTTTTTGACAATTTTGTGTCATTTTCTTATAATTTTGTTTCTTTTTTGTTCATTTTGTGTCATTTTTATTCATTTTGTGTCATTTTCCACCTTTGGTAATTTTTTTTTGTCATTTTGTGGGTTTTTTTTTGTCATTTTGTGACTCTAATTACTAGCAGTAGTACAATAAGCAGTTCAACCTATACTAGATGTTTCTACAACCTCAGTAAACTGTGTTTCTACTCACCCAGGTCGTACTCGTCGGGGTGGCGGCGCTGCATGTGGTTCTGCAGAAACGAGTTGTTGAGGAAGGATTTATCACAATGAGGACACTGGAAGAAACAAACAAACAAACAGCAGCTGTTATTATTTATTATTATTTAGGGCGTTAATCTCTATCTGACTCAGTCTGTCAGCAGCAAACAGGTGGAAATAATCCAACAAAAATGATGTTCTTTTAGTGCAAAACTCTTCATTTTACTCTGATAGAAGATAAATCTTCACATTTAAGGCAACAGAAAGAAAAATGATTTTATTATTATTTATTATTAGAGTCTCTAAGAGGAGTCGGGTTGGTTTGGTGACTGATTATTGGAGTGTTTCCACGGAGACAGATAGCGTGAATGAAGCTGATCTGATCCTGTTGCAGGCGTCACACACACACACACACACACACACACACACACACACACACACACACACACACACACACACACACACACAGATCACACGCTACATTTAACCCTGCCGCCGCTCATCGTGCTGTGACTTCATCGCTGTCACTGATATCTCATAGAACCATACGGGAGACAGACACAGAGAGTCTGTGTGTGTGTGTGTGTGTGTGTGTGTGTGTGGTTAAACTAACTTAATAACTACAGACAGTGTGTTTGTCTGTCTGAGAGGCTGAACTAAAGGTTAGAATAACTGAGACGATCAGGCTGAAATTAGATTAACACTGGAACTGAAAGACTCTCTGTCTCTCTGTGTGTGTGTGTGTGTGTGTGTGTGTGTCATAGGAGTTTAATTTAAGAGCTGATATCTGACATTGTCATGATTTTATTGATCATGATTTTGGTTAATATCAAGAAATAATGTGTGTGTCTGTTCATGTGTGTGTGTATTTGTATGTACATGTGTGTATGTGTGTACGCGTGTGTGTACGCGTGTGTGTATATGTGTACATGTGTGTTTATGTGTACGTGTGTGTACTTGTGTGTGTGTGTCTGTACGTGTACATGTTAACATGTGTGTGTATCTAAATGTGAATGTACGTTTGTGTGTGTGTGTGAGTGTGTGTGTCTCTGTACATGTGTGTGTGTGTGTGTGTGTGTGTAACAGGTATAATTGTGGTGTAATAGCAAGCAACAAATGTTAAACTGTCCACACACACACACACACACAGACTTTCTATCAATTATTGAGCTGCTCTGTTAGCTGAGCTGCTACACACACACACACACACACACACACACACACACACACACACACACTCACACACCTAGCAACCACACGCCGTCCTGACACACACTCTGTCCGTTGCCGTGGAAACTGCTTGTCTGGGTCAGCAGCAGAGGGAGGTTAGTGATTGGTCTAAAAATAACCTGATGAACAGATGCAGGTTATTTACAGGGACACGTGTGTGTGTGTGTGTGTGTGTGTGTGTGTGTGTGTGTGTGTGTGAGGGGGAGGGGAGGGGGGGTCAGTCAGATTGATTACAGCTCTTTTGTCGCCTGTTTCTAAGTGGATTAAATCATCTAATTGCCACCAAAACGCACCATCTGTCTCCAGATAAACCTTTAAAACCACAACACAGACAGAAATATTATATATTATATTATCAGCTGATATTAGTCTGTATTGGTGTTTATACTGTCTGATATCTGAACTATTTTTAAACAATATACAGTCATGGAAAAATAGACCATTGTTTTCCTCTATTTCTTGCTCCTGTTTAATTTAAGAGCTGATATCTAGACATTTAACATGGTTTTATTAATAATAACCAAAATCATTATGAATAAAACCATGTTCAATGTCTAGATATCAGCTCTTAAATTAAACTCTTTTTTTGTTGTTATCATTATATTTGTCCAAACAAATGAGTCTTTAGTTGAACCAGACATTTAAAATGAACAAGAAATAAGAGAAAACAAGATGTTTTAATACCTTTTTTCATGACTGTATATTAGGTCAATTTGTTTCTATTTCAATAATTTTGTGTCATTTTTTGGTCATTTTTGCATCTATTTTTGGTCATTTTGTGTCTTTTTTAATTATTTTTACATCTACAGTCATGGAAAAATTCTAGATAATAACCAAAATCATTATCAATAAAACCATGGAAAATGTCTAGTGGTAAAATGACTAAAAAAGAAGTAAAATGGCCCAAAAAAGACGTAAAAAAATAATGATTTTCCCCTTTAAAATCAGTATCAACTCCGGCCTTTAAAACCACACATCGGTCGGGTTTTACTCATAATAAATCCTATTATAATCACACCAAAACGAGGAAACACCGGCAGGTTTTCTGGTGGATTTTAGACGTTCTGGCTCTGATTCTTTTCTCTGCACAAAGCGAACGGCTGTGAATAGCTGCTGAACAATGAGTGAGAGGCCCTGAAGAGGAGGAGGAGGAGGAGGAGGAGGAGGAGGAGCATATGTGCCTAGAATGAGTAATGGGCCCCCGTAGAGAGCGTTTAGGCCCTTTGGTACCTTGTGGCTGTGGATCCTGGGGGCCAACAGGCTCTGCTGGCTCCGGATCACCTTCCTCCTGGTCTTCAGCTCGGCCGTCAGCGTCTTCACCTTCTCCTCCTGCTTCCCGTGCTCCTCCAGGAGGTGCTGGCGCTGGGCGGCGGCGGCGGCCAGCCTCTCCTCGGCGGCCCTGACGTTGAGGCTGAGCACCTCCTGGCAGTGCAGGAGCCACTCCACGCTGAGCTGGGCCAGGCGGAGCAGCTTGACCAGCGCCGGGTCCACGGGCGCCTGGCAGCGCGGGCAGCGCTCGCCGTCCAGGCTGCAGAACGTCACGCCGCTGATGTGCTCCTGCAGCGCGTCCACGTCCAGCTGGCTCACCACCAGCTCCACGTCCACCGCGCTGAGGCGCCGCCAGTCCACGCTCTCACGCCGCGCACGGAACTTGAAGGGGAGGAGGACGGCGGCGGCGGCGGAGGAGGAGGCGCTGCTGGACGGAGTCATGGCGGCACACGGGGAGCCCAGCAGGAGGGAGGGGGTCCCTGCAGACGACGGGGGCTCGCCAGATAACGGGTAGTACGCTCCGGCGTGGAAAGGCTGCGAGAAAAAAATAAAAAAACACCATGAGTCATCCTCATTCACTCGTATGGGATCAGAGACAGCTGCTGCTGCTGCTGCTGCTTTGGGCTTTTGTGTCTTTTTTTAGATCTTTTATACATCTACAGTCATGGAAACATGCTTGATTATAAATAAAATTATTATAAAGAAGACCATGGAAATGTCTAGGGGTCAAATGACCACAAACATTGTGTGAAATTACTAAAAAAAAATGTGTAAAATGACCAAACAAAGATGTGAAAAAACGTAAAAAAGATGCAACATGATAAAAATAGAGGTAAAATGACTAAACAAATGCATGAAATTACTAAAAAAATGTGTAAAATGACAAAAAAAAGGTACAAAAATGACAAAAAAAGACACAAAATTACAGATGCAAAAATGACACTAAATGACAAAAAATAGATGTAAAATGACTAAAAATTACACAAAATGACAAAAAAGGTACAAAGTGACCAAAAAGGTGTGAAATTACTAAAAAAAATGGTAAAAGGTACAAAATGACAAAAAAGGCATAAAATTACCAAACAAAAACATAAAATGACTAAAAATAGGCGTAAATTGACCAAACAAAGACGTAAAATGACAGAAAAGATGTAAAATTACCCAAAAAAAGGCATAAATTACACTAAAACAAGACAAATTGGCCACAAAAAAGAGAAAATGACCAAAAACAGATGTAAAAATGACAAAAAAAGACACAAAATTACAAAAAAAATGAGTTATATGACAAAAAAAAATTGTGAAATGACTAAAAAAAAGCATAAAATGACAGAAAAAGGTACAAAATGACAAAAAGAGGCGTAAAATGACAAAGAAAGGTGTAAAACGACCATACAAAGCTGCAAAACGACTACAAATAGGCGTAAATTGTCCAAACAAAGGCGTAAAATGACAAAAAAGGCGTAAAATGACAAAACAGGCATACATTACACTAAAAAAAGGACAAATTGGCCACAAAAAAGACACAAATTGACCCAAAAAATGCGTTAAATGACCAAACAAATACGTAAAACAACTAAGAAAAGGCGTAAATTTACCAATAAAAAATGAATTTCCCCTTAAAAATCGGTCTCAGTGTTAAACCCCTCATCGGTCGGTTCTCCTCTAATAAATGTGATTATAATGAGACGGAGCGGAGCGGCTCCTGGTCGCTGCTCCTCCTCCTCCTCCTCCTCCTCTTACCATCCCGGACCCCGGACGGTTCACACGGATCCGGGTCCTGGTCCCTCCATCCCGGACTGTTTTCAGGAGGATCCCCGGCCTGGTTGGTGTGTTTCAGACTGGTTCCGGACTGGTTCCGGACTGGTTCCTGGTTCCTCCGCGGTGGTTCCTGGTTCTCTGCAGCGGGACTCAGCGCGAGCTAGGCGGCGTGGCGGATCCCGCTGCTGCCATGGAGACGGAGACAGCGTCCCTGGGGACACAATGTTGTGAAAACACGTCCTGATAAAGACACAGCAACCAGCCATGGGTCCCCGCAGGGAGACAATGTGAGTCCTGTGAGGACTTCATGTCTCACCTGCAGATATCACCAGATTTTACTGTTGCTATGGAGATAATCTGCCTCTAAAACAATCATTTATGTCTCACCTGCAGATATGAGCAGATTTTACTGTTGCTATGGAGATAATCTGCCTCTAAAACAACCGTTTCATGTCTCACCTGCAGAAATGAGCAGATTTTACTGTTGCTATGGAGATAATCTGCCTCTAAAACAACCTTTCATGTCTCCGGCAGCAGCGCGCGGGTCTGGACGTGTCCTCCCTGCTCAACGTTTAAATAACAGCAGCTCGTGCCTCCTAACGGCTAACTAACGGGGCTTTTTAACAACAACGTGTCGGTAAAAACGTTAAAAACCGCAGTTTAAACGTGTCTTTTCCTCCACTAACAGGTATTAAATGGTTAATAAAGGTTTAGTTGTGCAGGTTTTGGTAGTTTAACTCACCGTGTAGTTTGTTTTTAACTCTCAGCAGAGAGGAGAAGTTTATAAAGAGGACCCGGACTCTCTGGAGGTCTCAGGGATCCACATTCCTGAAGCGCTGCTCACCAAAATAAGAGCACCGGCAAGTTACCGGAAAGAAGGATGCGAACATCCGGTACGCTCCTTCACAGAAAAAGGCTGAAGAACAATATTGAAATATTTTATTTTTTTATTTTTTATTTTTTATACAGTTCCTGCTCTATAAGAAGCATGTAAATAAAATAGACTTTTTTTCAACAGTGTGCTATACCAAATATACAAACAACGATATAATATATAATTTAATTATTAAATTATAATGTTTTTACACTATCCATTTATTTTTAAAAAATCTTTATTCTATTTCATTAGTCATTATTATTTTTTAAATATCTTAATCTGTTTTTACCCTGTACTTCTGAATTCCCCCCACGGGCCTCAATAAAGGAATATCTCATCTTAATAATGTAATATCAAATATGAAATACAAAGTCTTAAATAAATAGATATGTACAAATAGATACAAATACTACTGCAAAAGCTACAAAATTCTGACAAAGTTTAGTCTCATCTAATCAGAATCAGAATTTTCTGTGGTGTACTGATGAAAAATACCAAATATAAATATAGATTAAGGAAACAAGTACTCTCAATAAAAAAAAACCTAGCAGAAAGTCAACATACAAACAATATCTTAAAAAAGAATTTATATATATATATATATATATATATATATATATATATATGTTTGTACATGTATCTATTTACTTCAAATGTATTCTATAGTTCATATTTTTATTTGTATGTGTCTGTATTTACTCAAGACTTGTTTCATTTTAGAATTTATAGTGTTGTATATGTAGTGTAATGGTTTTAAAAACATTTTTACTTATTTATATTTATATTCTCTTTCTTTTAAAGTAATTCCCCCCAGGGCTCAATGAAGTATTTCTGCTTCATTAATGAATATTTCCTTTAGTAAAAGATCAATATATAGCGATGAAAATGCAAGTTTATCAGCCGAATAGAAAAAAAAATCTACTATTTTGAAAATAGGAAGAAAACTCCGATTTAGACCTAATGAATGAACCTTTATTTTGACGGGAGAGCTCCTGATTTCCGGTGTTATTGTTGTGGTTTGACTATGAGGAGAGCAGGAGGAGCAGGAGGAGGGGGAGGGGAGCAGCTGGTCTCTGAACCCGGAGACTGAAAACAGGGAGAAGAGAGAAACTCTCCGTTATAACCGGTTATAACCACAATAACTCTAGTTTAAACCGTTAAAAAAAGAGAGAAAAGGGTTAAATACTGGAGTTATAATAAATAATATTTAAAGGATGAAAGAGGAGGTTTAGAAAACTTTGACACGTTGAGGAGGAGATCTGGTTTAATGTCAGAGCGCCCCCTGCTGGAGGACATTTATTATTAAACTTATAGATATCATCATGAAACTTCACGTTTGTTATTTACATTAAAATAATATTTTTTTTGCATTACAAGTTTTCTGTTTGATGTGCAAATGAAGGTGTGAACTCCATAAATATGCACTAATTTGCAGAAACAGCTCCGGTAAAAAAATAAAAATAATAAAAAAAAGCAAAATAATGCGTTCTGCTGGTTTTACTATTTACAGGTTTGCGTTTCAGTAAAATTAACGTTTTTCTTTCCTTCTATAATTTGACTGAAAAACATTTCTGTCAAATTTTAAATTCAAATTTGGACATTTAGAGCATTTATTGGCCGGAAATGACAACAAATGGTCAAAATAACAAGAAAATATGCAGAATAATGCAAAGAAAACATGTTCATATTCATTTTTAAACAACACAACATTAATATTTTAACTTAGGAAGAGTTCAATATTATCAAGCAATTTATAGATAAATATATAAATTATTTTAATGATTTAAATTCATATATAGAAGTTGATTTATATTTTAAATAATAATTATAAATATAAATAACAGTCAAATTAGTATTTAATATTAATTCTTTCATATTTTTAAATGAATTACACTCATATACAAGTGTATATAACTGTATTATTATAATTTTTTGGTATATTTTCATATTATTATAATTTTGTTTTATTTTTATGTTAATTTTTTTTCTATTTCATAGTTACTTGTTTGAATTTTAATATATGTAGAAGCCCTGTTGGGTTTCTTGCTGCTTTTCTTTTTCTTTTATTATTGTGCAAAATAAAAAAAACTTCAAACTCCAAACGTTAATGTAATGTTAATATATATATATATTTTAATTAAATTACTGGTAAATTGTGACACCACTAAATTAAATTAAACCATGTGAGAAGCTTAGAGTGACGGTTGGGAACCTGAGGGAAAAAATGCATTATTTTTCATCAGCAACATATTTTTTAATGCTAAATCTGACATTTGGGAAGATTATTATTATTATTATTCATTCTTTATTTTTATTGTTATTATATTTATATTCATATTTATATGATATATTGTTATTGTTACTTATTTTGTTAAGTGTTTTTTTTTATCATATCCTATATTTTGTCTGTTTTTGTAATTGTTTGTGTAACTTCACGCCTTCAAAAATCTACTCAAAATAGTTTTTGTTTGTTTTCTCTGTATTTCCTGTTTGTGTGTCTGAACTCTGTTATCTTAAGAGACTTTGAGAACCTTTTAAAAGCGCTATAACAATCAAATGTATTATTATTATTATTATTATTATTAATATTATAAACTTGGAGTTTCGTACTTGTATATAGAGCATTTCTACCTTCATTTACTTTATTTTATTTGTTTATTAACCCTCAATGGTACGCATTATGACGCCAGTTAGGAAAAAATGTTTGGAGTGTTTTTTTGTCTTAAAATAGACTAAATAAACATAAGACATTTTATAATTCTTTTTTTTGGGGGTTTGTTGCCTGTAGGCAACATTGTACCATGACAAGTGAAAAAGAAAGTTTTTTAAATTAATTTTAATATAATTTATTATTATATTATAATATAATATATTATATAATATATTATTTATATTTAATAAACATGATTCAGTAGCTTCAACAGGGTACAATACATAACATTTTAAATTTTTTAAACATTTTAAACATTGTACCATTGAACCAACGACCCATAGAAATTAATGTCTTGAACAGTCTAAGTGTATGAAACTATCAAAAATGAAGGTTTACTCACATATCAGTAAGAATATATTTTTTCCAGATGGAAAAGGGCCAGGAAATGACATTTTGAGTGATTTTTTGTGGCACAAAATGGCAAAGCTGTTTCCTTTGGAAAAGTCTGCAAAACAGGGTTTCAATATGGCCGCCTGGAGGTCATGTGACAAATTAAAGCATTGCTATTGGTTCCCTATACTCTTCCCTCTTTTTTAAAGTATCGCATAACTGAAAAACATGCATTGTAGAAATTTGACAGGCTAAAGATGGGTATGTTGCCTGAGGGCAACACCGTACCATAGAGGGTTAAATTGTTTGGTTTGTACATATTGGCACTGGAGGAGAATAAAAACACAGAAGCTTATTTTATAGTGACGAGGTTAGAAAAAGAACCCTGAGACAAATCTGGAACAAGAATTTCCTTCAGGATTAACCCTTTATCGGGCGAAGAACTATATTTGGTAACTTCAGTGGATATCTAAATGAGTCTCCATGTCTCTGTGTTTGGTCGTAGAACCACATGGATTTCTTCCAGATAATCAGCAAAGATCAGGCACCATGACATCTGACCAATCAGTATGATAATAATATAATAATATTAACTTTATTGACCTTGACCTCCAATGTAAAAATGAAACATTTAGAAAAAAAAATCTGCAAGAAACAGTCGTACAAAGTTATTCTTCAGTGACTTGTACCAGGAGAACTTGACTGACGGCATATTAGGGCCAAATATCAATAAAACTAAAAATACAAACCAGGGGGAGGTAATATATCGAGGAAAAAGTTGCAAATTTACTAGATCAAAGTGGCAAATCTACAAGAAAAAAAAGTCGCAGATTTACGAGAAAAAAGTGGGCGAAAAAAACACTTTTTTCTCTCAGATTCACCACTTTAAATCTCATAAATCTTTTATTTAATAATACTTTTTTTCTGGTAGATTTGCCACTTTAATCTTGTAAACTTTTATCTCAAAATATTTCCCCCCTCCCCTGGTTCTGTATGTTTTTGTTTTTTTTTACACATTCTGGCTGTATGTAATATCCTCAAATATTCTCTAGGGTTGAAATTTGGAATTTTCAAGTATTTCAATGAGTGTCCTATTTTTTTTTTTTAAACATGTTTTTATTTGAAGAAATGAGTATTGTTCACAGATATTCAACATACATCATTTTTCTTATTTTCTTCCCCCCACCCATCCCCATCGTGCTGTCAATACGGAAAATACATTTAAAAAAATTAAATAATGAAAATAAACTTGTGAGTGAGAAGTACACCTCAAATGTTATACGAAGAGAGAAAAAAAAAGTTACAGGCATGAAAATATATACAAGGTTAAAATAATATTGTAATACAAAATAAATATAATATAATATAATAATATAAATAATATAATAAATAAATATCTATCTTAATAAAGATAAACTAAAATGAAAAAAAATATATATATACATATACACATACATACACACATACACACATATATATACATATACACATACATACATACACACATCCATATATAAAGAAATAAGAGGGGGAAAAAAATAAAAAATAAAAAGTGGACATCAAGACATTACAAATAGGCTATTTGCCTTCTTTTAATTTTTAATCTTGTGGGAGTGCTGTAAGTTTCTCAAAATAAGATAATAGAGGGGCCCATGCTTCATAGAATTTTTGGTTCAATGAGTGTCCTACTAAGGATGAATAAAGTTGTATCTTATTTTCTGTTATGTTGTGTTTGGAGCTGTTCCTGCCTCCGTCCAGCAGGGGGCAGCACAGATCTGAAGCTGCTCCTGCAGAGACTGATGGTGGTTTTGTGTCTGAGTGTCAGAGGAAACGCTGCCTGCTGCTGCTGTGATGGAGAGCAGCTGCAGGAGGCGACACGGCCTCTGCTTTAATAAGGAGCAGCTCAGCAGGAGACGCACACACACACACACACACACACACACACACACACACACACACTCTGAAGCAGCAGCAGCCTCTCATTGCTCCTTGGAAGTTTCTTTTCGGCATAAAATTAAAGAATGATTCAGATTCAGGACGTTGCAGCCGCTGGCTCAGCACTTAAACTAAGTAAAACAAAGTGTGAGCTGATGGATTGTGTGTGTGTGTGTGTGTGTGTGTGTGTGTGTGTGTGTGTGTGTGTGTGTGTGTGTGTGTGTGTGTGTGTGTTTACTCTAACATCACACACTCTGTCAGGAAACAACCTGGCTGCTGTGAACTCTTCAGCAGCGTCCCAGAGCTGGAGGCTCCGGGCCACTTCTCCCCCCAGCAGACAGACAGACAGGCAGGCAGACAGACAGACAGACAGACAGACAGACAGACAGGCAGACAGAGAGACAGTTCCAGTCAGAGCTGATGAATGGAGGATTTAATTCCTGTGGACAGACGCTGGCGGTCACATCGCCTCAGGCTGAAGACAGAGAGACAGACAGGCAGAGAGACAGACAGGCAGATATAAGCAGCAGCATCACAATGAGACGCTCAGGTTCAGCTGCAGGACAACACCACATGCTCCTCCACTCCATGCTCCAAAGGATATATTATATTATTATTATTATAATTGATAATACACTCAAAACAATCCAAAACAACCACAAATAACAATAAAGACACTCAATACAACCACAAAGACAGTCAAAACAAGCACAAAGAGACTCAAAACAAGCACAAAGACACTAAAAAAAACCTGAAAAACACTCAAAACAAGCACAAAGACACTAAAAAAACCTGAAGAAACACCCAGAACAACCACAAAGAGACTCAAAACAACCACAAAGACACAAAAAAAACCTGAAGAAACACCCAGAACAAGCCCAAAGAGACTCAAAACAACCACAAAGAGACTAAAAACAACCACAAAGACACTAAAAAAACCCTGAAAAACACCCAGAACAAGCACAAAGAGACTCAAAAGAACCAGAAAGACACTAAAAACAACCTGAAAAACACCCAGAACAACCAAAAAGACTCTCAAAACAATCACAAAGAGACTCAAAAGAACCAGAAAGACACTAAAAACAACCACAAAGACACTAAAGAAACCTGAAAAACACCCAAAACAACCACAAAGACTCTCAAAACAAAAACAAAGACACTATAAAACCTGAAAAACACCCAGAACATCCAGAAAAAGACTAAAAAAAACCTGAAAGACACTCAAAACAACCACACAAGGAGCCGTGGGTTGGATCTAAATGTAATCCAGTATTGATATCTGTGTTTTCATTAGTGTATACCAGCTGTAAATCAGAATTATGGCTGATTTTTACACGGGTTGTGTCCAGTTCTGGAGCCTCCAGTTTGGCGTTTTTTGGCTGTCGTCATGTTGTATTTTCACCATATTTGGGCGCGACGTCCTGCAGCCTCCAGGCCTCAGTGATGATGTTTACTTGGGAATAAAAAATCCACACTTTTTCCGCTAAGAGTTTAGGCGAGCGCGGGCAGAGAAGTTGCATTAGTCATGCAGTAAAAAGGAGGAAGGAGCCGGGGTGTGTGGAGGAAGAGGAGCAGACCTCTGGAGATGAGTAAGCACAGCCCTACACTCAATTTACTGCTTGATTTATGAGTTCATTTCCTGCGTGAAGTTCTCAGCGGGGGTGAGGTGGTATATCTTTCCCACTATAGGTAGCAGTGGCTCCACTTCCCAATCCCCCAGGAGAGCCACTCTCACCACTCTGGGCCTTAGTGGGACTATAAATAATGGCCGCTGTAACAAGTACACACCGAACACGGAGAGGACGAAGAAACATCTTTATTCATGAAGCAGCTTCTTATCTTCCACTGCAGAATCCAGATGGATCCAGCTCTGTGTTTCTGATACGCATCTGCAGATATTCTCATGATTAAAAGGAGGAAAAAACCTTTGATTCATCTGCTTTCTTCCTGTGTTTGTGCCTGTGTGTACATGCAATTTATAAATCAGAGACTGAAGTGACATTTTATTTTCCAAAAGCAGTAAAAGGAGCGTCAGATGAAGAGGAGGGAGGCTGCCACAGAGACTCAAACACAGCACAAAGCTTCACAACAAGGCTGGAAGGAGCTGTGGGTTGATCTAAATTTAATTCCATATTGATAACTATGTTTTCATTAGTGTATAACAGCCACAAAGGCACTCAAAACAACCACAAAGACACTCAAAACAGCCACAAAAATACTCAAAACAACCACAAAGACACTCAAAATGACCAAAAATATACTCAAAATAGCCACAAAGTCACTCAAAACAACCACAAAGACACTCAAAATGACCACAAAGACACTCAAAACAGTCACAAATATACCCAAAACAACCACAAAGACACTCAAAACAGCCACAAAAATACTCAAAACAACCACAAAGACACTCAAAATAACCACAATGACACTCAAAATAACCACAAATATACTCAAAATAACCACAAACACAATCAAACCAATCACAAATATACTCAAAACAGCCACAAAGACACTCAAAATAACCACAAAGACACTCAAAACAGTCACAAAAATACTCAAAACAAACACAAATACACTCAAAACAGTCACAAAAATACTCAAAACAACCACAAAGACACTCAAAACAACCACAAATTAAAATAATATGATGATTAAACGGGGAAAAGAAACCTTTGATTCATCTGCTTTCTTCCTGTGTTTGTGCCTGTGTGTACATGCAATTTATAAATCAGAGACTGAAGTGACATTTTATTTTCCAAAAGCAGTAAAAGGAGCGTCAGATGAAGAGGAGGGAGGCTGCCACAGAGACTCAAACACAGCACAAAGCTTCACAACAAGGCTGGAAGGAGCCGTGGGTTGATCTAAATTTAATCTAATATTGATAACTATGTTTTTATTAGTGTGTAACAGCCACAAAGACACTCAAAACAAACACAAACAGCCTAAAACAACCAGAAAGACACTCAAAACAGCCACAAAGACACTCAAAACAACCACAAAGACACTCAAAATGACCAAAAATATACTCAAAATAGCCACAAAGACACTCAAAATGACCAAAAATATACTCAAAATAGCCACAAAGACACTCAAAATGACCAAAAATATACTCAAAATAGCCACAAAGTCACTCAAAACAACCACAAAGACACTCAAAATGACCACAAAGACACTCAAAACAGTCCCAAATATACCCAAAACAACCACAAAGACACTCAAAACAGCCACAAAAATACTCAAAACAACCACAAAGACACTCAAAACAGCCACAAAAATACTCAAAACAACCACAAAGACACTCAAAATAACCACAATGACACTCAAAATAACCACAAATATACTCAAAATAACCACAAACACAATCAAACCAATCACAAATATACTCAAAACAGCCACAAAGACACAAAATAACCACAAAGACACTCAAAACAGCCACAAAGACACTAAAAATAACCACATATACACTCAAAACAGTCACAAAAATACTCAAAACAACCACAAAGACACTCAAAATAACCACAAATTAAAATGATATGATGATTAAACGGGGAACAGAAATCTTTGATTCATCTGCTTTCTTCCTGTGTTTGTGCCTGTGTGTACATGCAATTTATAAATCAGAGACTGAAGTGACATTTTATTTTCCAAAAGCAGTAAAAGGAGCGTCAGATGAAGAGGAGGGAGGCTGCCACAGAGACTCAAACACAGCACAAAGCTTCACAACAAGGCTGGAAGGAGCCGCGGGTTGATCTAAATTTAATTTTTTATTGATAACTATGTTTTCATTAGTGTGTAACAGCCACAAAGACACTCAAAACAAACACAAACAGCCTAAAACAACCACAAAGACACTCAAAACAGCAAAAAAAAAATACTCAAAATAACCACAAATACACTCAAAACAACCACAAAGACACTCAAAACAGTCACAAATATACCCAAAACAACCACAAAGACACTCAAAATGACCAAAAATATACTCAAAATAGCCACAAAGTCACTCAAAACAACCACAAAGACACTCAAAATGACCACAAAGACACTCAAAACAGTCACAAAGACACTCAAGACGACCACAAACAGCCTAAAACAACCACAAAGACACTCAAAACAATCACAAATATACTCAAAGGAGTCGTAGGTTGGATCTAAATTTAATTTTTTTATTGATAACTATGTTTTCATTAGTGTATAACAGCTTAAAAAATAAGAATGATGGTTTGGTGAGCTTTAAAAGAGTCCTTCAAATCTCTTCGAAGCTGCAAAACAATGTTTCTACAGTAAAAACAGATTTTTTTCTCCCAGATTCACCACTTTAAATCTCATAAATCTGCACTTTTTTTCTCATAGATTTGCCACTTTAATCTCGTAAACCTTTTTCTCAAAATATGACCCCCCTCCCCCGGGTCCGTATGTTTTTTTTTTATACATTCTGGCTGTATGTAATATCCTCCAATATTCTCTAGGGTTGAAATTATTTCAATGAGTGTCCTATTAAGGGTTAAAGGTTAGAAAAGTTATAATTAAAATCACAGCACAGACAACAAAGCAGCAGAGATCAGCCGGTGAAAAGGAGTTTTTTTTCTCTTTTTCTCTTAGTGTTTCAGTGAAAAACAATCAAGAGGATCCCGGGGACAGAACCACGGCTCAGCCTCTCATCATTTTATTATTTATTTTACCTTTATATTTACCTTTATTTTTTAAATCTGTCTCTGACCACAAAATAGACAAAAAAATGACCAAAAAAACGCTAAATGACCAAAAAAAGACACAAATTGGCCAAAAAAGGCACAAAATGACCACAAAAAAACACAAAATGGCCAAAAAGGACAAGAAATTACCAAAAAATACACAAAATGACAAAAAAAAGACATAAAATGACTTAAAAAGACACAAATTGACCACAAAACGACATGAAATTACAAAAAAGACACAAAATGACCAAAAAATACACAAATAGACCATAAAATGACCAAAAAAAGCCACAAATTGACCACAAAAAAACACACAAAATGGCCAAAAAAGACACAAATTGACTAGAAAAAGACACAAAATGGCCAAAAAAGACATAAACTGACCACAAAAAGACACAAAATAACAAATAAAAAGACACAAATTGACTGAAAAAAAACATAAAATGACTTAAAAAGACACAAATTGACCACAAAAAGACATGAAATGACAAAAAAAGACACAAATTGACTGAAAAAAAAACATAAAATGACTTAAAAAGACACAAATTGACCAAAATAAGACACAAAATGACCAAAAAATACACACATAGACCACAAAATGACTAAAAAAAAGCCACAAATTGAACACAAAAAAAGACACAAAATGGCCAAAAAAGACACAAAATGACCCAAAAAAGACATAAAATGACCAAAAAAGACATAAACTGACCACAAAAAGACAAAATAACAAATAAAAAGGCACAAATTGACCAGAAAAAATGACCAAATTGGCCCAAAAAGCCATGCGTGTGATGAAATTAATGCAGAGGAAGTTGACACATTTGAACCAAAACCTCCTGGACTTGAGAGGTTTAATATCAGTTTAATTCCACATTAAAAGCAGTGAACTCTCTCTCTCTCCAGATCAGAGCGTGACAGGCCTCTGCACGCCGCCGCTACACGACGAGCAGAATCAAGACAAATGGAAGTGTCAGCTCGCCGCTCGCCACCGCTCCAGCAACGTGAGATCTACCCGGACTGGCCGGCGGCGCTCATCGCTCCTCATCAGACGCTCTGCTGTCTGCTGTGAGGGAGGGGTCACTATGGTGAATCAGCCTGGTGGGAAGGAGGGATGAAAGAGGAGGAGAGAGAGAAACAGCCCACCGCTTCCTTTCATTGTCCCCGTGGAAGCTGCTCAGGTCACAGAGGAGAGATTATATATAGCAGACAGATGACCAGGCTGCTGCTTCTTCTTCTGGTCCTCCCACTGAGCTGCCAGCCCCAAACTACAGGCCACAGCAGGAGGAGCAGGAGAGGAGGAGAGGAGGAGGAGGAGAGTGTGATGGAGGTGCTCTATGGTATAAAACTGAACTGAGACAGAAACCTGCAGGTATAGAAACCTGCAGGAGCAGCTGATGAACTGATGTTTGGTGACAAACTTCTTCATGTGACACTGAAGGCTGCTGCAAAAAACACAAAATGAACAAACTAGATGGAAAATATCTGGAAAAAAAGCACAAATTGACCACAAAAAAGACACAAAATGACCACAAATAGACACAAAATGACCACAAAAAGATGTGAAATGACCCAAAAAGGCACAAAATGGCCAAAAAAGACAAGAAATTACCAAAAAAGACACAAAATGACTAAAAAAAGACACAAATTGACCACAAAAAGGCACAACATGACCACAAAAAAACACAAAATGGCCAAAAAAACAAGAAATTACCAAAAAAGACACAGAATGACAAAAAAAGACACAAATTGACCACAAAAAACCCCACAAAATGGCCAAAAATGACCAAACTAGACTTAAAATGACCAAAAAAAGACACAAATTGACCACAAAAAGACCAAAAAAAGGCACAACATGACCACAAAAAAACACAAAATGGCCAAAAAAGACAAGAAATTACCAAAAAAAGACAAGGCAGCATGCTGCTGTTTCCATTAAAGTGTCATCTACAGAAAGTTTTGTGTGTTCTAGTACATGTGCAACTCATTTTCATCAGTCATTTAGAAATCTGTCTCTGACCACAAAATAGACAAAAAAATGACCAAAAAAGACACATATTGGCCAAAAAAGACACTAAAGATAAAAACACTGACACTGCATGCTGCTGTTTCCATTAAAGTGTCACCCAAAGAAAGTTTTGTGTGTTCTTCCCTTTAACATATTATCACAAGCACAACTCATTTTCATCAATATGTGTCTTTCTGTGGTCAATTTGGGTCTTTTTTGGTCAATTTCAGGTTTTTTTTGGTCACTTTGTGTGTCTAATAAGGCTGCAGAGGACAGCAGGGACTTCTAACTAACACTATACAAGCATAAAGCAGCAGTTATGACTGTTATTACCATTATAGGCACATTAAAACACTCCTCTGTAGAGCACTAATTGTCCTGCAACTTTATATTAAAAGCTAAATATAATTAGGTGGCTGAGGGAGGAAATCAGAGAGCAGTGATGTAGAAATGATTCTGTTTTTAATGTCACAACAAGGTGCCAGAGAGACTTTAGATCCTGTTCTGACTGAGTTGTTTTTATCCTCCTATAGACGAGTTTAACACCAAGAAACTCACCAATTAAAACAAGGTGTGACTGCAACACTGAGAGGACACGCACAGACTCACAAAGGTTTCATTAACAGGACCATCACCAGTTATTACACCATGCTGGAGCAGAGCAACTAACTGGCTCTTTAACTGGCTTTAAACACTAAAAGTCTAATACTGATGCATCTATATCAGCAAATAAGACCATTTTAGGCATTTTTAGGCACAAATTGACCAAAAAAAAGACACAAAATGACCCCAAAAAAATCACAAATCGGCCAAAAAAGACGTAAAATGGCCAAAAAAAGGCACACATTGACCAAAAATTGACCAATAAGACACACAATGACCACAAAATGACAAAAAAAGATGTAAAATGGCAAAAAAAAGGGCACAAATTTACCACAAAAAAGACACAAAATGACCAAAAAAGACCAAAATGGACGTCAAATCAACAAAAAAGACACAAATTGACCACAAAAAGACACAAATTTAACACAGAATTACCAAAATAAACATAAATTGACCACAAAATAAACATAAATTGGCCAATAAGACGTAAAATGACCAAAAAGAGACACATTGACCACAAAATTACTAAAAAAAGACGTAAAATGGCCAAAAAAAGGCACAAATTGACCAACAAGACGCACATTGACCACAAAATGAGCAAAAAAAGACGTAAAATGGATAAAAAAGGGCACAAATTTACCACAAAAAAGACACAAAATGACCAAAATAGACGTCAAATCAACAAAAAAAGACACAAATTTACCACAGAATTACCAAAATAAACATAACATGGCCAAAAAAGGCACAAATTGACCAAAAATTGGCCAATAAGACGTAAAATGACCGAAAAAAAGACGTAAAATGACCAAAAAGAGACACATTGACCACAAAATGACTTAAAAAAGATGTAAAATGGCAAAAAGTCACAAAATGACCAAAATAGATGTAAAGTGACCAAAAAAAGACACAAAATTACTAAAATAGATGTCAAATCAACAAAAAAGACACAAATTTACCACAAAAAAGACACACATTTACCACAGAATTACCAAAATAAATATAAATTGACCACAAAATGACCAAAATAAAATCACAAATCGGCCAAAGACGGGCAAAAATTGGCCAATAAGACGTAAAATGACAGAAAAAATACGTAAAATGACCAAAAAGAGACACATTGACCACAAAATGACTAAAAAAACGATGCAAAATGGCTAAAAAAGGCACAAAATGACAAAAATAGATGTAAAGTGACCAAAAAAAGACACAAAATTACTAAAATAGACGTCAAATCAACAAAAAAGACACACATTTACCACAAAAAAGACACACATTTACCACAGAATCACCAAAATAAACATAAATTAACCACAAAATGACCAAAATAAAATCACAAATCGGCCAAAGACGGCCAAAAATTGGCCAATAACACGTAAAATAACCGGAAAAAAAGACGTAAAATGACCAAAAAGAGACACATTGACCACAAAATGACTAAAAAAAAGGCACAAAATGACCAAAATAGATGTAAAGTGACACAAAATTACTAAAATAGACGTCAAATCAACAAAAAAGACACAAATTTACCACAGAATCACCAAAATAAACAGAAATTGACCACAAATTGAACAAAAAATAGATGTAAAATGACCATAGAAGGCACTTTAATGTAACATAAATGACTATAATGTTAATAACTTGTGCTTTATGCTGGTATAGTGTTAGTTATTAATCCCTGCTGTCCTCAGATACCTGTCTCTCTCTCTCTCTCGCTCTCTATTACAGATACCTGTCTCTCTCTCTCTCTGTCTGTCTGTCTGTCTGTCTGTCTGTCTGTCTGTCTGTCTGTCTGTCTGTCTGTCTGTGTGTGTCTGTCTGTCTGTCTGTCTGTCTGTCTGTCTGTCTGTCCGTCTGTCTGTCTGTGTGTCTGTCTGTCTCTCTTTAGCCCTCCAGTGGTGTGTATTGAGCCCAGCTGGTCTTTGTGTCAGCGGGACCAGAGAAACTCTTAGCGTGACATTTAGAGATGGTGTGTGTGGTAGAAGAGCAGTGATGTTATCTCCACATGTTTTAAATGCCAGGAGGGGAGCAGAGGATCCCAGCTGACCTGCTCCTGCAGGAGGAGCACCACAACATTTTCTATCACTCTGATCTTTGAGGCTTATGGAACAATCTTCTTAGGTTGGACATTAGGGCTGCTGTGATCCTGACGGTGCATTTTAAACAGTGGGACCCTCTGTGTGAGTGGGCGCCTGCAGCTTTAACCAGATGGTCCTAATACTGGTCTTTACTGTGGATCAGAGCCGTCTCTAAAGACGCTCAGGCCTCTGAATTATGGCTGAAATCTCCTGGACACTAATGCCACACTGACCATCTCTTATTGATGCTGTTTATCCACAACAAGCATTAACATTAAACAGGTAGAGCAGGGTCAGTGTTGTTGTTAGACCACCAAAAAGGCACAAATTGACCCAAAAAAGACCCAAAATGACAAAAAAAATGACAAAAAAAGGGACAAAATGACCAAAAAAGGCACAAATTGACCACAAATAGGCACAACATGACCAAAAAAAACCCTGTAAAATGACCAAAAAACACACAATTGGACCAAAAAAAGACACAAATTGACCAAAATACACGTAAAATGCCCACAAAACACACAAATTACCCCAAAATTAACAAAAAAGACACAAAATGGCAAAAAAGACAAAAAAAGGACCAAAAAATGGCACAAAATGACCAAAAAGGCACAAATTGACCACAAATAGGCACAAAATGACCAAAAAACCCCTGTAAAATGACCAAAAAACACACAATTGGACCAAAAAAAACCTGAAAAAAAAACAGCCATAACTTGTGCTGTATGTATATACTTGTGCCTTTAATATCAGACTAAATATATCTTATTGATGCTGTTTATCCACAACAAGCATTAAAACGAAACAGGTACAGCAGGGTCAGTGTTGTTGTTAGACCACGAAAAAGGCACAAAATGGCAAAAAAAAGACAAAAAAATGACCTAAAAAAGGCACAAAATTACCAAAAAACACACAATTGGACCAAAAAAAAGACACAAATTGACCAAAATACACGTAAAATGACCACAAAAGACACAAATTGACCCCAAAAAACCCTGTAAAATGTTGCTAACAGCCATAACTTGTGCTGTATGTATATACTTGTGCCTTTAATATCAGACTAAATATCTCTAATTGATGCTGTTTATCCACAACAAGCATTCAAATTTAACAGGTAAAGAAGGTCAGTGTTGTTGTTATACCACAAAAAAGACACAAAATTACCAAAAAAAGACACAATTTGACCAAACCCACCCACAAAATTACCAAAAGGACACAGTTATGACCAAAAAAGACACAAAATGACCAAAAAAAACTGTAAAAGGACCAAAAAGACACAATTTGTCCACAAAAGACACAGAATGACGAAAATAGATATAAATTAACCAGAAAAAGACACAAAATTACCAAAACAAACTGTAAAATTATCAAAAAAGACACAATTTGACCAATAAAAGACACAAATTGATCAAAATAGACTAATATGACCAAGAATACAACACAAAATGACCAAAAAAGACGTAAAAAATGACCAAAAAAGACACAAATTGACCACAAAAAGACACATAATGACCCAAATAGATGTACAAATAACCAATAAAGGCACAAAATGACCAAAAAAAGGCACACATTAACCAAAATAGATGAAAAAATGACCATAAAAGACAGAGTTTGACCAATAAAAGAGACAATCTGCAGAAGGTGGTGTTAGTTATTAGTTCCTGCTGTCCTCTGGTTCAGCTTCCAATCATCATTATTTGTCTTTGAAATACTTTTCTTCACAGAAAAACTATAAAAACATATCTTTAATTGAACACAGTGTTGTAATGAGCGTGTGAATGTTGTTTAATGCTAATGTGCAGCGTTCATCCATCTCACGGACCCTTCACGCGTCTGTGGAAGCGTTTGTTTTTAATAAAAACGTTGTTTGGTGGCGTAGCGACGAGATAAATCAGCTGGAGGGAGATGTATGGAGATAAATCAGCTGCAGGAGGAGTTAGTAGATGTATGAAGACGGAGCTGCAGAGTGATGAAGCTGCTGCTGCTGCAGCACGGAGAGTTTAGGAAACAAGGTTAGAGATCCATCAGCACACACACACACACACACACACACACAGTCATTTCTACATCTGTCTCAGAGTCTCTAGCTTCAGCTCTTTTCTGCTCCGTCACACAGAAATAAACAGCAGCAGCTGATCAGGAGGACAGAGACTGGAGTCTGGTCTGAACTAATAGAAACGCCTACAGGAATACAGACTGAAACAGACGTAAAATGACTAAAAAAAGATGTAAAATGACCAAAAAAATATGTAAAACGACCACAAAAAGAAAGAAAATGACCAAAATAGACGAAAAAAGTATAAAAAAATGACCCAACAAGACGTAAACTTAACAAAAAAAGATGTACAATGACCACAAAAAGACAGAAACATGACAATAAAGACAGAAAAATGACAATAAAGACAGAAAATGACCAAAATAGACAAAAAAGTGATCAAAAAATGACCCAACAAGACGTAAAATTAACAAAAAAAGACACAAACTGACCACAAAAAGACAGAAAAATTACAATAAAGACAGAAAATGACCAAAATAGACGAAAAAATTATCAAAAAATGATCCAACAAGACATAAAATTACCAAAAAAAGATGTAAAATGTCCACAAAAAAACAGAAAAATGACAATAAAGACAAAAAAATGACAATAAAGACAGAAAATGACCAAAATAGACAAAACAAGTGATCAATAAATGACCCAACAAGACGTAAAACTACCAAAAAAAGACGTAAAATTACTACAAAAAGACAGAAAAATTACAAGAAAGACAGAAAATGACCAAAATAGACTAAAAAGTGATCAAAAAATTACCCAACAAGACGTAAAATTACCAAAAAAAGATGTAAAATGACCACAAAAAGACAGAAAAATGACAATAAAAAGACTTACAATTACAAAAAAAGATGTAAAATGACCAATAAAGACAGAAAAATTACAATAAAGACAGAAAATGACCAAAATAGACAAAAAAAAATTCAAAAAATGACCCAACAAGACGTAAAACTACCAAAAAAAGACGTAAAATGACTACAAAAAGACAGAAAAATTACAAGAAAGACAGAAAATGACCAAAATAGACAAAAAAGTGATCAATAAATGACCCAACAAGACGTAAAATTACCAAAAAAAGATGTAAAATGACCACAAAAAGACAGAAAAATTACAATAAAGACAGAAAATGACCACAAAAAGACAGAAAAATTACAATAAAGACAGAAAATGACCAAAATAGACGAAAAAGTGTTAAAAAAATTACCCAACAAGACGTAAAATTACGAAAAAAAAGACGTAATATGACAAAAAAGATGTAAAATTACCAAAAAAGACACAAACTGACCATAAAAACCCAGAAAATTACAATAGACATAAATACAGTGTATTAATCCACGTTTCGATAGGTCATATAGTTTTTTATCAATCCCTGTTCAATGACCATGATCATTTTTGGAGAAATTCTGAGATTATAATGGGTGTGTATTGCACGGAATGTTCGTGTCACAGTGTGTGACATCATCGCCAGAGTGTAGAGGGAGAGGTAAAACTGTCAAAAAATAAATTTGAAAACTGCGCTCCAGGCCGCAAATTCCACTCTACAGAAATAATTTATACATAGAAACGTAGGAAAATTAGTCTTCTCCCTTACAATCCTCTGGTAAAGCTGTCAGAGTTATAGTTTGGGCGTAGGACGCACAGATGATCCACCAACACCACCAACAGCCTCATTGGCTCCCATATTAAAAACGGAGGAAGATTTCTGAAAAAGGGAGATGGAACAGTTTTTTTAGATCGCTCTAACAAAGCTATTTTTTAATTTTTCTTTAAAAAAAAACATATGTAGACGTTCAGGAAGAACTCAGGACGCTCAAAGTGAAGTCGGATCAATGATAGGTATCATGGTTTTGCCAAAAATGCTTTCTGTTCGAGGCCAGAAATTCCAGTCTGTCCACCTCTGTTACGGACCATTGGCAGTTGGTGGCAGTTAATTCTGTTGATTGCTTTGATCTGATTGCCTTTGATCTTTGATGTGATTACAGTTACAGATACACACATAAATACTTGTAAAGGAATGCTTGTTGTAGGTGTGCTCCTTGTATATTATATAGTATCATAACATTACTAGTATTAAAAGAAGAATCTCATCATAGTGTACACACACCGGCAGTAGCCCCCGTGGCCCTTTCACTATTTCCCCAGAGGGAATTTTCTAGTTATTACTATTATTATTATTATTATTATTATTATTCTGTTACTGCTCTCATCACATTTGACCATCTCTTATTACGCTGCAGAGCCTCTCGGCCATATTTCTTATATATTCATGTTTATATTCATGCTTATATTCTGCGAGTGTTTCCTGCAGGAGCAATAATCCATGTTTAGGTTTCTCTGTGTATGTTTCCTGCAGCTTTGATGTGTGCTTGTCTAAAGCAGTTTCTAGCAGCAGCAGCAGCTTTAGCAGAGATTCTCCCTGTCTGTCCCTGCAGAGAGAATAAAGTCTCCTTTTGAAGCGTCTAGGAAGGTGTTTTCTACAGATAATGACTTCTTTCACTGCTCACCTCGCCCCAACACTGCTGCACAAATCTACCTTTTTTTTTATTCCCACCAGCTCCAGGCTTTAGTACCTGGAAATGTAGCCACATGAATTTAATCGTGACCTGTTGGCGTGAGCACACGTGGCAGAAAAAAGAAAGACACAAATTGACCAACAAAAGACACAAAATGACCAAAATAGACAAAAAAAGACAAAAAAATGACCACAAAAAAGACAAAAAAATGGCCAATAAGACAAAAAAGGACCACAAAAAAGACACAAATTGATCAAAATAGACAAAATATTGTGTCTTGTTTTGGTCAATGTGTCTTTTTTATTTATTTAAGTGCACTTCGTTTATTTATCATTTGGTCAATTTGTGTCTTTTTTTGTCAATTTGTAGTCAATTTGTGTCTTCATGGTCATTTTATGTCTTTTTTTGTCAATTTGTGTCTTCTTTGGGCCATTTTGCATCTTTTTTGGTTAATTTGTGTCTTTTCATGGTAATTTCTTTTTTTTTTTGTCAATTTGTAGTCAATTTGTGTCTTCATGGTCATTTTATGTCTTTTTTTCTCAATTTGTGTCTTCTTTGGGCCATTTTATGTCTTTTTTTGGTCAATTTGTGTCTTTTTTTGGTCATTTTATGTCTTTTTGTGGTCAATTTGTCTCTCTTTTGGTTATTTTATGTCTTTTTTTGGTCAATTTGTGTCTTTTTTTGGTCATTTTATGTCTTTTTGTGGTCAATTTGTCTCTCTTTTTTGGTTAATTTGTGTCTTTTTTTGGTAATTTTATGTCTTTTTTTGGTCAATTTGTGTCTTTTTTTGGTCATTTTATGTCTTTTTGTGGTCAATTTGTCTATCTTTTGGTTATTTTATGTCTTTTTTTGGTCAATTTGTGTCTTTTTTTGGTCATTTTATGTCTTTTTGTGGTCAATTTGTCTCTCTTTTTTGGTTAATTTGTGTCTTTTTTTGGTAATTTTATGTCTTTTTGTGGTCAATTTGTGTGTTTACATGGGAAATGTTTGTCTCTTTTTGTCAATTTGTGTCTTCTTTTGGTCATTTTATGTCTTTTTTTGGTCAATTTGTTTCTCTTTTTTGGTCAATTTGTGTCTCTTCTTTTGTCAATTTGTGTCTCTTTTTTGGTCAATTTGTGTCTTCTTTTGGTCATTTTATGTCTTTTTTTGTCAATTTGTGTCTTCTTTGGGGAATTTTGCATCTTCTTTGGTCAATTTGTGTGTTTACATGGTCATTTTTTGTGTTTTTTTGTCAATTTCTGTCTTCTTTGGGCCATTTTGCATCTTTTTTGGTCAATTTGTGTCTTTTCATGGTAATTTTTTGTCTTTTTTTGTCAATTTGTGTCTTTTTTTGGTCATTTTATGTCTTTTTGTGGTCAATTTGTGTGTTTACATGGTAAATGTTTGTCTTTTTTGGTCATTTTATGTCTTTTGGTGGTCAGTTTGTGTCTCTTTTGTCCACCTCTTTGTTATTGTACCTGAGACATCTTTAAAGGATAAATGTCCTGTTACAGCCTGCAGCTCTGATAAACTGAGAATAAAACCGTGGCAGTAAACAAACATCACGGCGCTGCAGTCACACATTTTTACAGCGTTTTAAGATGAAAAAGTGTTTTGACACAATTAAGTTGAAAGAGAGAAAGCCGAGAAGACGATGACCTCATTAACTGTTTGATCCACAATCACATAATCTGACTTTATAACGTTCATAAAGAGTTAATAAAGAACTAGAGAGAAGCTTTGGTGGCTGTCAAACTTTAGATTCTCTTCTTTCCTTCATCTCACATCAATAATCACATTTCTCTTTCAACACTGTATATAAATAAATATATGTATGAATGTGTTTGAAAAGCTTTCTGCAGAATGTTAATTAGAGATATTTAGCGACAGGTTCTCGCCCTAAACGT
This sequence comes from Centropristis striata, assembly GCF_030273125.1. Taxonomy (NCBI): domain Eukaryota; kingdom Metazoa; phylum Chordata; class Actinopteri; order Perciformes; family Serranidae; genus Centropristis; species Centropristis striata. The sequence goes on along the minus strand of NC_081540.1, from coordinate 1,863,646 downwards.
CTTGTTATTCCATTAAAAAAGAGATTTGTTCCCAGTTTTAAAGCCGCTGCAGTACATTTAGTTCGTCCTTGAGACTCGACAGAGGAACGCTCATTTATTTCATTTCAATTCATCTCTCTAATTAACAGCAGAAAGATGTTTTTACACTTTGTGACTCTTATTTAAAATGTGTCAGGGACAGAAATTCACACATTACTTTGACTAAATCTGAGAGAAAAGAGCCACAAACCTGATAGAACCACTGTTACTGCAGGAAACTGAAGTTTTAAAGAAAGTGAGCACAAATTACAATAAAATCATCACATAAAAACAGATTTTCATACAAGTGTTTACGCTCTCTTTAAGGTGATTTTTGTCTTTTTCTAAAAACTACGAGCAGATCACCATTTTTTTGTCATTTTGAGTCATTTTTTGGTTGATTTGTCTCTTTTTTGTAATTTTTTGTCGTTTTGTGGTCAATTTGAGTCCTTTTTTTAATTTTTTGTGGTCAACTTGTGTCTTTTTTGGTCATTTTGTGTATTTCTGTGGTTTTGTTTCTTTTTTTGTAATTATTTGTCATTTTGTGGTCAATTTGTTTCTTTTTTGGTCATTTTTTGTCTTTTTTGGCCATGTTGTGTCTTTTGGGGGTTAATTTTAGTCTTTTTCAATGTGTCTTTTTTCAGTTTTTTGTGGTCAATTTGTGTCTTTTTTATCATTTAGTTTCTTTTTTTAGTCATTTTGTGTGTTTCTGTGGTCAATTTGTCTCTTTTTTGTAATTTTTTGTCTATTTGTGGTTAATTTTTGTCTTTTTTTGGGCAATTTGTGTCTTTTTTGGGCAATTTTATGTATTTTTTGGTCATTTTTTGTCTTTTTTGGTCAATTTTGTGTCTTTTTGTCATCAATTTGTGTCTTTTTTGGTCAATTTTGTGTCTTTTTGTCATCAATTTGTGTCTTCTTTGGTCATTTTTTGTCTTTTTGTGGTCAATTCCTGGTCAATAACTTCACAAGTTAAAAGCCCAGTGCAGACATCCAGCAGGTTGATGGTTGGACTCTCTGTGCAGCAGAATATGAGGAAAAAATATGAAACTGGCTGCAGTAATGGACCCAAAGAAAGAAGGAAACTCAAGTGACAGTGATGTGAAATAGGTGGAAGAGCCTGAATGAATGAATGAATGAATGAATGAATGAATGAGTGCAGAGCTGAATGTCTCCGTGCTGCTACAATAAAACCAGACAAGTTATTTCCTCCTGGTTGAACCAACATCAGGCTCTGATGGAGGACGATAAACAGACACAAACGTCTCCTTCAGCCTCCTCAAAGGCTGCAGATAGTTCCTCCTCCTCCTCCTCCTCCTCCTCCCTCTGTAGACAGTTATAATGTGTGGAGGAGCAGCAGCTCAGCGAGGGACCCCAGTGGACAGAGAGCGTGTCTCTTCTGATTAAGCGTTGAGGATGTGGCGGTGGCGGCGCCCGGCGCTGGACGGCGTGGGGCCGTCGCTGCTCCGCAGGGCCGAGGGCCTCACAGAGGGCCCCCACAGAGGGCCCCCACAGAGACAGAGGGCCCCCACAGAGACAGAGGGCCCCCACAGAGGAGCCTTCACTAATCCTCAGTCACTGGCTCCACATGCAGCCAGGCGAAGGCCAGAGACATCCGTCCAGCGCAGACAGAGACGCTCTAATAACCTGATTTACACCAAAACACACACAGAGAAAGAGCATTTACAACCAAAAGAGCAAAAAGAGCAGAGGAAACTAGTTCTGGCTGCTGGGAAGTTCACCTTTTATACACGTGAAGGGCCCCAGCTAGTCATTTTGTGTCTTTTTGTGTCTTTTTGTGGTCATTTTGTGTCTTTTTGGTAATTTTATGTCTTTTTTTTAGTCAATTATGTCTTTTTCTGGCCATTTTGTGTCTTTTTTTGTGGTCAATTTGTGTCTTTTTTAGCCATTTTTGGGTCAATTTGTGTCTTTTTTGGTCAATTTGTGTCATTTTGGCCATTTTGTGTCTTTTTTTGGTCAATTTGTGTCTTTTTTTGGTCAATTTGTGTCTTTTTTGGGTCAATTTGTGTCTTTTTTTAGTCAATTTGTGTCATTTTGGCCATTTTGTGTCTTTTTTTGGTCAATTTGTGTCTTTTTGGTAATTTTATGTCTTTTTTGGGTCAATTTGTGTCTTTTTCTAGTCAATTTGTGTCTTTTTTGGCAATTTTGTGTCTTTTTTGTGGTCAATTTGTGTCATTTTTTAGTCATTTTATGGTCTATTTGTGTATTTTTTCGTCATTTTGTGTCTTATTTTGGTCAATTTGTGTCTTTTTGTGGTCAGTTTATGTCTTTTTAAGTCATTTTGTGTCTTTTTTTGGTCAATCTGTGTCTTTTGGGCTGTGGGCCTACTGGAGGGCCCCCACAGAGACAGAGGGCCCCCACAGAGGAGCCTTCACTAATCCTCAGTCACTGGCTCCACATGCAGCCAGGCGAAGGCCAGAGACATCCGTCCAGCGCAGACAGAGACGCTCTAATAACCTGATTTACACCAAAACACACACAGAGAAAGAGCATTTACTACCAAAAGAGCAGAGGAAACTAGTTCTGGCTGCTGGGAAGTTCACCTTTTATACACCTGAAGGGCCCCAGATAGTTTTCTTTTCTCCTTTTTGTGTCTTTTTGTGTCTTTTTTTAGTCATTTTATGGTCAATTTGTGTATTTTTTGGCCATTTTGTGTCTTTTTTAGTCATTTTATGGTCTATTTGTGTATTTTGTGGTCAAATTGTGTCTGTTTTTGGTCAATTTGTGTCTTTTTGGCCATTTTGTGTCTTTTTTTGTTAATTTGTGTCTTTTTTTTAGTAATTTTATGGTCAATTTGTGTATTATTTGGTCATTTTGTGTCTTTTTTGGTCAATTTGTAAAAAAAAATTGTAATTTTGTGTATTTTTTGGGTCAATTTGTGTCTTTTTTTTGCAATTTGTGTCTTTTTTTTGTTTATGGAGTGATGTTAATTGACGTTGAATCTCTGAGCTGAGACACTAGAAATATCTCTCATATTTGGTCGTTTTATTAAATGGGATAGCAATGATTGTTCCAGGTATTTCAGATTTTGACTGAAAATGCATAAAAATAAAAATAGATGAAGTAAAGATGAAATAGTGTGACCTGGTATATCCAGGTTAAAGCTCTTCAAATGGTCCGTTAAATCCTCATAATGGACACTAGAGCATTATCTCCTCAATAATGGCCAAAATCCAAATGATTTCTTCTTTTCCGCCGTCTAAAAACTTCTTGTTAAAAAGCTTCCAGATGGTTTTGCTGCTTCCATCTGTTCCTGCTAACACGCTGATGGTTTCTCCTCCCAGCACCTGTAGAAGGTAATGAGATAACTGGGAGCTGGAAGAGAAGCTGACAGCCAGAATGTGAACATTTAATGTGCTAAATTATTACCTGGAGGTCAACAAAGGCTCTGAGCGGCTCACTGAAGCACTTCACAAAGGATCCGCCAAGAAAAAAGGGCTTTTTTTATCCCCCATAAAGTGAAAAAATGTCTTTTTCAGCCAATTAAACCATCCGGAAACTTCAGAAATCCACAACTTCTGTCTGATAAAGTGAACATGACACCATTATAACGGCATCCTCCAGTATCTGCAGCGTCTGAACCAGTTAATGAAAGAACTGGGAATTTGTGTCTTTTTTGGTCATTTTATGTCTTCTTTTGGTCAATTTGTGTCTTTTTTTGGTCATTTTATGTCTTCTTTTGGTCAGTTTTAGTCTGTTTTTGGTCATTTTATGTCTTCTTTTGGTCAATTTGTGTCTTTTTTTTAAATCATTTTGCGTCTTTTTTGGTCATTTTGTGTCTTTTTCTTTAATTTTGTCTCTTTTTGTGGTCAATTTGTGTCCTTTTTGGTCATTTTATGTCTTTTTTTGGTCAATTTGTGTCTTTTTGTGGTCAATTTGTGTCTTTTTTGGTCATTTTATATCTTCTTTTGGTCAATTTGTGCCTTTTTGTGGTCAATTTGTGCCTTTTTGTGGTCAATTTGTGTCCTTTTTGGTCATTTTATGTCTATTTCGTGCCATTTTGTCTCTTTTTTGGTCAATTTTTTGTATTTTTGGTCTTTTTTCCATCAATATGTGTCTTTTTGTGGTCAATTTGTGTCTTTTTGGTAATTTTATGTCGTTTTGAGGTCATTTTGTGTCTTTTTTTGGTCATTTTATGTCGTTTTTTGGTCATTTTGTGTCTTCACACACCGTTAGAGCTGCATCCTCCAGTATCTCCAGCGTCTGAAGCGGTTAATGAAAGAACTGGCAGCTATAAACAGACTCCATGCTTCGTGTGTAATCAGCAACAGATTGCCAGGCAGCACAACAAACAAAACACAGCGTCTGAGACTAAAGGTAGTTAGAGCTCACACACACCAAATAATGAAGACAGCAACAGCTGACGACAGCAGCAGGAGGTCTGCCCATTAACACCAGGCTGCAACCAGGTGAGCTGACAGGTGAGCTGACAGGTGAGCTGACAGGTGAGCTGACAGGTGAGCTGACAGGTGAGCTGACAGGTGAGCAGCAGCTGTTGGAAGCTGACAGAACACATCTGCACATCTGTATCTGCAGGTTCGTCTTCACACCTGGAGCTGATAACGACGTTTAGAGCAGACGAGGCTGCACGTTAAAGACCCAAATGAGAGCTGAAGATGCTGCGTTTATATTATTTTGCATTATTGGGAAAGCTTTAAACGTTGTGCATTGGTTTTATATTCCGTTTGCTGCCCAAACGGCCAAAAAGAAGACATAAAATGACCAAAAAAGACACAAATTGACCAAAAAATGACCAAATAAGATACAAATTGACCACAGAAAGACACAAAATGACCAAAAATATGCAAAATTGCCAAAAAAAGACATAAAATGACCAAAAAAGACACAAATTGACCAAAAAAATACTAAAAAATGACCAAAAAAGACACAAATTGACCAAAGAAATACAAAAAATGACCAAAAAAGACACAAATTGACCAAAATAAGACACAAAATGACCAAAGAATATGCTAAATTGACCGAAAAAAAGACAAAAAATTACCAAAAAAGACACAAATTGATCACAGAAAGACACAAAATGATCAAAAATATGCAAAATTGCCAAAAAAAGACATAAAATGACCAAAAAAGACACAAATTGACCAAAAAATGATTAAAAAAACGACCAAAAATGATTAAAAAAACGACCAAAAAAGACACAAATTGACCAAAAAAAAGACAAAAAATGACCATAAAAGACACAATTGACCAAAAAAAGACACAAAATGATTAAAGAATATACAAAATTGACCAAAAAAGACAAAATGACCAAAAAATGACCAAAATAAGGCACAAGATGACCAAAGAATATACAAAATTGACCAAAAAAGACATAAAATGACAAAAAATACACAAATTGACCACAAAAAAGACAAAAAAGTCACAAATTGACCACAAATTGACAAAAAAATAGATTTTTTTCTTGTTCTGGTCTTTGCAGCGTTTTCTAAATGCTGTTCTGTTGTTAAATTGACGGAGATGTTTTCTTAATTTTCTTGTGTATTTGTGTGTTTGTTAATGCAGCGCTGTGAGCCTTCAGGGCCACCGTAGCTCCAGACTCCAGAGCCCAGAAGTTGAACTTTGTCCACATCATTTCAGAATCAATACTCGTTCTAATCAACACACACACACACACACACACACACACACACACACACACACACACACACACACACATCTGCAGCAGCCTGGAAATGAAAAGGACAAAAGAGATGAACAGAAATCCCCGAACAATCCAATCATCGTTTCCAGGAAGCTTCAGTTCCATTATTGGAGCTGTTTGCTGCTGCTGCTGATTCAGCATTTCACAGGTTATTCCTCATAGAGTCAGAGAGCTGCTGCACCACAACAACAACAACAACAACAACAACAACAACAACAACAACACAAGACACTACACATCCAGCAGAGTCTCTCCATCAGGAGTCTGCTTCCACTTCTGAAGAAAAGGTTTCTGTTTCAGGATAAGGACTGGATCATATTTAATGAGGACTGGATCATATTTAATGAGGACTGGATCAGATCTGATCTATTATTAGTATTATATATATAATCTAAAGGAGGTAAAGATCTTCTGACTCTGGACGTTAACGTCACCAGCAGAAAGTTCTGAGACCTTTAGAACCAGAAGGTTCTGGTCCTCACACTGGACATAACAGAGTCCTTATATGGCTCCAACCTCCACCTCCAGACTCCACCCTCAACCATCCACCTCCACCATCCAGTGCTGCAAATAGACGTCCAACGTCTACCATCCACCCTCCATTGTCCATCCTCCACCATCCATCAAACACCCTCCACCCTCCAGCTTCCATCCTCCACCCTAAACCCTACAACATCCGTGTCTAACCTCCACCCTTTACCAACGACCCTCCATAATCAACCGCCAACCGTCCACCCTCTATCCTGCAGCCTACACCGTCAACCCTGCACCAACCACCATCCACCTCCACCATCCACTCTCCATCCTCCACCATCCAACGTCCACCCTACACCGTCCAACCTCCAACCTCCTCCACCCTACACCGTCCACCTTCCACTTAACCCTCCACCGTCCACTCTAGACGCTCTATCATCCACACTCCACCCTCCACCCTGCACCCTCCAACCTGCACCATCCACCCTCCACCCTGCACCATCCACCATCCACCCTCCATCCTTCACCATCCACCCTCCATCGTCCATCCTTGAACGAAAACCCTCCAACCTCCACCTCAACCGCCAACCGTCCACCCTCCACCTTCCACCATCCACTGTCAGCCTTCCTCCCTCAATCATCCACCGTCCAACCTCAAATGTCCACCCTCCACCCTACAACATCCACCCTGTAGAAATACCTACTGTCCAGCAGTTCACTCCTGCCTGACCTGATTTTTCTTGTCCTGACACTTAACATAACAGATTCCTTTCATGCCCCCACCTCCACCTCCACCTCCACCTCCACCCTCCCTCTCTCTGGATGAGTGATGCTGAAACAACGAGAGGTGAGCTCACTCTGAACTCACATCCAGATTAAGTCTGAATGTCTGAGAGGTTAAAGAGCAGAAAGAGGATGAACAGAAACATTCCAGAGTGCATTCTGGGTAAATCCCTTGATGGACGGAGGGAATTTAAGGCGGAATAACAAAAGCTTTTGATCAGAGCAGCTTAAAGGAAAACCATTACTAAGGGCTAAAACGCCTTTAGTTCTCCTGTAGAGTCAATATACAGCTCACACAGCGGCACGTGGTATTATAGGAAAACACACACACACACACACACACACACACACACACACACACACTCCTCTCACAGATGATGCCAATTATTGACTTGACATGTTGGAATCTGTCCATGGTGCTGAAATGACGCGTCGAGTCGCCTCAGGAGGATTTAACTCTTTCCTGTCGGCTGCAGTGACTCAAAGTCTAAAATATTTTCACACAGTGGAGATTCACAGTGATCCTGCAGGCAGATAAGATCATATTCACACAATATCTGCTGTAAAATCAGTCACTTTACTCTTATTGAATAGAGAAAATCTCCACCCTCCAAGCTCAACCGTCCACCCTCCACCCTCCAACCATCCACCCTGCACCGCCCAACGTCCACTGCCAACCATCCACTGCCAACCATCCACCATCCACCCTCCACTGCCAAACCTCCACCCTCCAACCATCCACCCTCCACCGCCAACCATCCACCCTCCACCAATGTCCACTGCCAACCATCTACCCTCCACCGCCAACCATCCACCGCCAACCATCCACCCTCCACCAATGTCCACCGCCAACCATCCACCCTCCACCAATGTCCACCGCCAACCATCCACCCTCCACCGCCAACCATCCACCCTCCACCGCCAACCGTCCAACCTCCACCGCCAACCGTCCACCCTCCACCACCAACCATCCACCCTCCACCGCAAATCATCCACCCTCCACCGCCAACCATCCACCCTCCACCGTCCACCGCCAACCGTCCACCCTCCACCGCCAACCATCCACCCTCCACCGCCAACCATCCACCCTCCACCGCCACCCTCAACCCTCCAAGCTCCACTGTCCACCCTCCACCAACCCCCCTCCACCCAATCACCCATCACAATAATCCTGCAGTCAAATATGATCATATTCAGACAATATTTGCTGTCATATAGTCACTTTACTTATATTAAAATGAGAAATTAACATATATATTGCTGATTTTGACACTTTAAAGTCCGAATGTAATATCACATACCAACAGGAACACACAATAATCAAAATAGAATAAATAGACCATCACAAACACGTCATATCCGCTTTAAATCCCTATAGGGCTCCTATATTATTGGAATTAGTGATTTTCCAGCAGCAGCAGTTGTTCCAGGCCGCTCAAACTGCCTCTGTGTGTGTGTGTGTGTGTGTGAGTGTGTGTGTGTGTGTGTGTGTGTGTGTGTGTGTGTGATTAGAGATGTGGTTGCGTCACCGCCTCGGCAGCCGGGACAGATGACTGGCGCAGATGTAGAGTCAAGGCAGCCACAACGGGACCGGAAGCTTTGGTTTTGGGGTTTTCAGAATAAAACAAAGCATGAGCTCAGGGGTTATTTCAAATGATGACGGGATTCAACGCTCGGGATTTTAAAAGACTGGGACTGGAATTCCTTGGTTTGGAATTGACTCAACAGGAAGGACTCGAGGGTCTTGGATCTTCAGAATAATAAATAATCCAGATTTAAAACTCATCTGTTCCAATTAGCTTACTCCGTATGATTGCACCCCACTTTTTTTTCCTTCGTTTTATTATTTTCTGAAACCGCACCGCACTTTCTGTTTTGTTTTATTTATTGTGTTTGTGGTTTTGTTTAAACTATTATACATTGTCCTTGAGTGTTAGAAGGGAGCTTATACATTACATTTATTATTATTATCATTATTATTATTAACACTATATTTTTGACAGCATTCTTATTTTGCAGCATTTTTTCACACCTGCCTAAAACTTTTGCACTGTATTCTAGTAATACACTGTATTTCTAGAGTACAGTAAAAACAAAAAACAGTTATTTGCAAGCTGTAAATTTACACTGAAAAGTTTTACATTGTTATATACATGAAACTGTCAGTGTTTGTTTAGTCTAATTAGATATTTCCCTGATCATGTCGTCCCATTTAAAAGGGGTTAAAGCAGTGGATTCTATTTTGAAAGAAGTGTTATTTTGCAGCATTTTTTTCACTTGCCTAAGAATTTTGCACAGTACTGTATTTCTAGTAATAGAGTAAAAACAAAAAAACAGTTATTTGCAGGCTGTAAATTTATAATACACACATTGGCGGTTCTACCCAGGGGCTTAAAGCTTGTATATATAAAACAAGTCTCATTGTACTGCACTTCAAAAAAAAAAAAGTAATTGTGCACAAAAATGAGAAATGTCATTGTATTTTTTTTGTTGGTGAGTCTCATTGTTTCAATCAACGGATTTGTATCTTCATAATATACTTAAATTAGATATCTAATAAGATAAAATAAAGGTTTTGGATGCCGTCTTGCCGCTGCGTCCCATTTAAAGGGGTTAAAACAGTGGGTTTTATTTTGAAAGTATTCTTATTTCACAGCATTTTTCACAAAAAAAAAGTACTTTGCAGGGTGTTGATTTATAATACACGAGACTGTAAGTGTTGTCTAATTAGATCTTCACTGATCATTCATCCCATTTAAAACGGTTAAAGCAGCGCATTTTATTTTGAAAGCGTCCACCGGATTTCACTACGCGCACCAGGTCCAGCCTGCCCCTGGGTCTGCTGGCTCAGATACCGATCAGCAGTTGTCTCTGGCAGGACAGCCGAGCCCGGACGCTCCTCACGCTGCTCCCGGTCCCCCCACGGACCCCCCACAGCCCCACGGCCCCACGGCCCCAGGACGGGATGGTCCACGGTGACGCATTCACGGAGATAAAAGAGTGTTTTTAACGGGGAATAACTGAGTGTTTTGTGTGACAGCTGCAAGTTTTGCCAAGTGGATCTGCAGAGGGAGACCCGGACCCGGACCCGGACTCGGACCTGGATTCTGGACCCGTACTCTGGACTCTGGTTACAGTTTTACGCGCAGCGGCAGGATGAGACGCGGCGGGGACGCAGCGGGACTCGGACACTCGGACTCCTCGGCGGCGTGATCTGCAGGTCTCCAGCACCATGGAGGAGAAGTTCCACAGACTCATCTTCATCCCGGTGGCGGCGGTCCTCTTCCTCATGATCGGGTACCAGTACGTGTGTCCGGCGGACTCCAACAGCTGCTACCTGCGGAGCGACGGGAAGGGGATCTTCCAGCGCTACTCGTCCGGCTTCCAGCTGGTCTACACGGACCCGGAGCCGGACGAGGACCTGCCCTCCAGGATCACGTCCCGGTTTAACTTCACGGAGCGGGACCTGGACCGGCACGTCGACTTCAACATCCGGGGGGACGACGTGATGGTGTTCCTGCACATCCAGAAGACCGGCGGCACCACCTTCGGCCGCCACCTGGTGAAGAACATCCAGCTGGAGCGGCCCTGCGACTGCATGCCGGGCCAGAGGAAGTGCACCTGCCACCGGCCCGGCAGAGCCGAGTCCTGGCTCTTCTCCCGGTTCTCCACCGGCTGGAGCTGCGGGCTGCACGCCGACTGGACGGAGCTCACCAACTGCGTCCCGGTGGTGATGAACAAGAGGGACAAGAAGAGCGCCACCAGGAACAAAAGGTGAGCTGCTGCACCACACAGGTGTATTCACTCATTCATAACCTTAGACCACTTTATAACACACTCACTCACTCATTCATAACCTTAGAACACTTTATAACACACTCACCTGCTCATTCATAACCTCAGAACACTTTATAACACACTCACCTGCTCATTCATAACCTTAGAACACTTTATAACACACTCACTCACTCATTCATAACCTTAGAACACTTTATAACACACTCACTCACTCATTCATAACCTTAGAACACTTTATAACACACTCACCTGCTCATCCATAACCTTAGAACACTTTATAACACACTCACTCACTCATTCATAACCTTAGAACACTTTATAACACACTCACTCACTCATTCATAACCTTAGAACACTTTATAACACACTCACCTGCTCATTCATAACCTTAGAACACTTTATAACACACTCACTCACTCACTCATTCATAACCTTAGAACACTTTATAACACACTCACTCACTCATTCATAACCTTAGAACACTTTATAACACACTCACCTGCTCATTCATTACCTTAGAACACTTTATAACACACTCACCTGCTCATTCATAACCTTAGAACACTTTATAACACACTCACTCACTCATTCATTCATAACCTTAGAACACTTTATAACACACTCACCTGCTCATTCATAACCTTAGAACACTTTATAACACACTCACTCACTCATTCATAACCTTAGAACACTTTATAACACACTCACTCACTCATTCGTAACCTTAGAACACTTTATAACACACTCACCTGCTCACTCACTCACTCATTCATAACCTTAGAACACTTTATAACACACTCACCTTCTCACTCACTCACTCATTCATAACCTTAGAACACTTTATAACACACTCACCTGCTCACTCACTCACTCATTCATAACCTCACACACTCAGATACTCACTAATTTCTTCACAACTCTTTCTACTAATTGAATTACTAGGTCGCTTATAAAACTCTTCAGTCATGTATTCAGTCATTCACTTATTCATTCACTCATTCATAATCTGACACACTCACCTACTCACTCACTCATTCATAACCTCACACATTCACCTCACTCACTCACAAACAAACTCATATTTCTATTAATTGAATTAATGGGTCGCTTATTAACTGATTTCAATATTTATTCACCTACTCATTTACTCACTCATTAACTCACCAACTTATTCACTCATTCACTTAGTTGCTCACTCACTCATGGTTTCATTTCAGTCTGTTCATTCACTCCACTAATTTTCATCCATTCACAAACTCTTTTTATTAATTGAATTACTAGGTCGCTTATAAAACTCTTCAGTCATGTATTCAGTCATTCACTTATTCATTCACTCATTCATAATCTGACACACTCACCTACTCACTCACTCACTCACTCATTCATAACCTGACACATTCACCTCACTCACTCACAAACTCACATTTTTATTAATTTAATTACTGGGTCGCTTATTAACTCTTTTCAGTATTCATTCACCCACTTATTAACTCACTCACTCACTAACTCATTCATGTTCTCCCTCACACTAACTTACATTTAGACACTCCTTCACTGTTCATTCACTCATTTTCATTAATTCACCAACTCATACTTTTATTAATTGAATTACTGGGTTGATATATAAACTCTTTTCAATATTAATTCACTTATTCATGTTCTCAATCATACTCACATTTATTTAGACCATCCCTTACTCACTCAATCACTCACTCACTCACTCACTCACTGCCCCAGTTATTCACTTACTACCTCACTCATTCATTCATTCACTCACTCACTCACTTATTCACTTACTCATTCACTGTCTTATTTATTCACACACTCATTCATCCACTTAGTAATTTACTCACACATTCAGGCTTTCACTCACTCCCCACTTATTCATTCACTCATTCACTTTTATTCCTATTCATTCAGTTTTCACTCATTCACTCATTACACACACACATTCTCCCTCAGGTATTTATTCACTCATTTACACACACACACACACACACACACACACACACACACACACACACACACACACACACACACACACACTTATTTACTCATTCTCTAATTCATTCATTCACTCAGCGGGTTGAAACCAGAGGACTAAAGCAGAGAGAAGTGAACTAAAGTAGTGTGTAATAACTCTGAGAATTACTGACTGACTGACTGTGTGTGTGTGTGTGTGTGTGTGTGTGTGTGTGTGTGTGAATTGATTAACCAGTTAATCAATGAGTTGATTGACAGAAAATGAACCAATCAGCTAATGGCGTTAAGTAGTTAATGGAGTCAGTCAGCAGTAATCTGTTAATCCTCCTCATCCTCTCACCTCCTCCAGCTCTGAGTCAAAGGTAACTGGAGTTTTAACATCCAGGCTGAGACACAGATTCCTTTTAATCTGCTCCATGTGGATCTACTGGAGGAGAGATTCAGGGACACGCAGGAAAAAAAATATCACAGTTTCTGGGTTTAAACTCAGAATTATGACTCGGAATTCTGAGAATAAACAAAACATTAAATTAAACAAAATTAACAACAAAAAAAGGAGTAAAAAGATACAAAATTACCATATAAGGTAAGAAAACATGGCACAACACGCAACATGACCAAAAAAAGGAGACTTAATTAACAAAAAAAAGACACAAAATGACCAAAAATAGATGCAAAAATGACAAAAAAAGACACAAAATGACCAAAAATAGATGCAAAAATGACAAAAAAAAGACACAAAATGACCAAAAAACACACAGAATTTACTAAAAAAGACACAAAGTAACCAAAAAGATGCAAAATTAAACAAAAAAGACACAAAATGACCAAAAAAGACTGACTTTATTCTCAGAATTCCGACTTTGATCTCAGAATTCTGACTTTATTCTCAAAATTCCTGACTTTAAACCCAGAAATCTGACTTTAAACTCTTTCAATTCTGAGAATAAAGTCAGAATTCTGAGTTTAAAGTCAGAAATCCAAGAATAAAGTCGGAATTCTGAGAATAGAGTCTTTTTTGTTTAATTTTGCATCTTTTCGGTCTTTTTGTGTCTTTTCTGGTTAATTTTGTGTCTTTTTTGGTTAATTCTGTGTGTTTTTTGGTCATTTTGTGTCTTTTTTGATAATTGTTTGGGATTTTTGTTAATTTTGTGTCTTTTATTGTTAATTAAGTGTCTTTTTTGTTAATCAAGTGTCTTTTCTCACCTTTTAATGGTAATTTTGTATCTTTTCTCGCCTTTTTAAAAAAAATTTTGTCTTTTTTTAAATTTTGTGTCTTTAAAGTCAGATTTCTGGGTTTAAAGTCAGATTTCTGGATTTAATTCTGACTTTATTCTCAGAATTTAAAGAGTTTAAAGTTAGAAATCTCAGTTTTTAAGTCAGAATTCTGAGTTCAAAGTCAGACATCTAAGAATAAAGTCGGAATTCTGAGAATAAAGTGTTTTTTGTTTAATTTTGTCTATCTTTTTGGTCTTTTTGTGTCTTTTCTGGTTAATTTTGTGTCTTTTCTGGTTAATTTTGTGTCTTTTTTGGTTATTTTTGCGTGTTTTTTGGTAATTGTGTGGGATTTTTGTTAATTTTGTGTCTTTTATTGTTAATTAAGTGTCTTTTTGGTTAATCAAGTGTCTTTTCTCACCTTTTCATGGCAATTTTGTATATTTTTTCGCCTTTTTTTTGTTAATTTTGTGTCTTTTTTTGTACATTTGTCTTTTTTTAAATTTTGTGTCTTTAAAGTCAGATTTCTGGGTTTAAAGTCAGAATTCTGAGAATAAAACCAGAATTCTGGGTTTAAAGTCAGATTTCTGGATTTAATTCAGACTTTATTCCCAGAAATCTGACTTTATTCTCAGAATTATGGGTTTAAAGTTAGAAATCTCAGTTTTTAAGTCAGAATTCTGAGAATAAAGTCAGATTTCTGGGTTTAATTCTGACTTTATTCCCAGAAATCTGGGTTTAAAGCCAGATTTCTGGGTTTAAAGTGAGAACTGGAACCTGTTTCTGTGTGCGGCCCTGATCCTTTTTCAGTATTCGTGTCTCGTAACACGCTCCGAGGTGTTAAAGCTGCAGCGTTAACATGCTCGCCACACGCTACGACAACAGCTTCTTCCTCCGCCAGCTCTGCTTCTATTTCCTGTAATTACAGAAGCAATAGAGCTTAAGGGAGTAAATCACTTAAGAAGGCCGGCTCCTCCTGGAGGAGGTGTTCCTCCTCCTGTTGGAGCCAATCTCCATATGTTAGAGCCAGAGTCCTTCCAGTCCGTTAACTGTCCATCACACTTTATTTAACGCTGCTAAACAGTTCTGAAAGAGCCTCAGAGAGAGTCAACAACACTCACTAATTATATATAATAATAATATAATCAGCATTCATTAACTCTGATTTATTACTGACACCAGGAGCAGCAAAATCTGGGCCACACTGTAAAAAATAATCTGTTTAATTCATGGTAAAATACCGGCACACTGTCAAAAATAATCTGTTTAATTTGTGGTAAAATACCGGCACACTGTAAAAAAATAATCTGTTTAATTTACGGTAAAATACCGGCACACTGTAAAAAATAATCTGTTTAATTTACGGTAAAATACCGGCACACTGTAAAAAATAATCTGTTTAATTTACGGTAAAATACAGGCACACTGTAAAAAATAATCTGTTTAATTTACGGTAAAATACAGGCACACTGTAAAAAATAATCTGTTTAATTTACGGTAAAATACCGGCACACTGTAAAAAAATAATCTGTTTAATTTACGGTAAAATACCAACACACTGTAAAAAATAATCTGTTTAATTTATGGTAAAATACCATATTTGATATCATGGTATTTCTCCTTAAATTTTACATGTAAATGTTAATATTTTACAGCAAAGTTTTGTGCTACACTGTAAAAAATGTTTGTAGAAATGACAGTAAAACTCTGTCAAATTGCATCAGAAATAGGGCGTAAAATTCAAATCACCGTAGTACTTGTAATTACTGTTAAAGAATAACATAAAAAACTTTAAATTCTACAGTCATAAACTGTAGAAAACACACAGTTTTGCTGTAAAAAATATAAAATTGTCATATAAAATTTAAGTAGAAATAGCATGATATCAAAATGACACAATTACCCTAAAAAAATAACGTGAATATTCAGTCTAAATGACTAAATGATGAATTAAATTTACAGTAGAAATTACAGTAAATCTGTCAGATTACATCAGAAATAGGGTGTAAAATTAAAAATTGTATATCACCGTAGTAGACACTTAATTACCGTAAATCAAAGAATACACTGTAAAATTTACTGTTTATTTTACGGTTAAATACCGAACTTCACCGTAAAAAATACAGTGAGTGTATGTAAATATCAGCAAAAACTGTAATTTAGACTGAATATTTATGTTTTTTTTTAGGGTAATTGTGTCATTTTGACATCATGGTATTTCTCCATTAATTTTACATGAACATTTTTGTATTTTTTCCATTAAAACTGTTTGTTTTCTACAGTTTATGACAGTGGAAGTTAAAGTTTTGTGCTATTCTTGGATTCACGGTAATTATCCGACTACGGTGATATACAATTTTTTACTTTACGGCTTATTTCTGATGTAATCTGACAGTTTTACTGTAATTTCTACAAACATTTTTTACAGTGCAGTATGAAGTGATTAAGGGAAGAGTTTATCTGTTTTTTTCTGCTGTTTGTGACATCAGCAGCAGATAATATCTGGTGAATATGATACTGCAGATAGAGAAGTGAGAACCTGATACTGGATTGATCCGGTCGCTCCACAGGGAGGTCAAAGGTCACGTTTCTATCTAGATCATGATGGTGGAACATGTTATTGATGTGAATTTAGTTACATGAGCCACATAAACGGCCCTGGAAACACACAGGGGACAATACAAAGGGAATTAACAGTAAAACGCACAATTTTGTGGAATTTGCCCCCAAAAATCGAGAAAAAAAGTGTTTTTTTTCATGGCGCCTCAGTTGAATTAAGAGAGAAAAACGTTGTTTACTCACCGCGTCATAAAGTATTTTAGTATGACTGCTGTTTGTTATCATTTCCTATAAATAACAGACTTATTCCACATAAACAGAGAGTGAGGAAGATGAAAAGTTGCCTGAAATACTTCAATACAATACACAAACTCATTGATATTGATATTATATTGTCATTGATCATGACTCATTAACTATATTATTAGAAATACAGTCATGCAAAAAAATGATCAGAGCTCTCTGTCTTGGACAAATATAATGATAAGAACAAAAATAGCTGATAAGAGTTGCAAAAATTGCTGCAAAAATTGCATGCAAAAATTATCAAAAAAAGACACAAAATGACCAAAATAGAAACAAATTGACCAAAAATAGCTGCAAAAATGATCAAAAAAGACACAGAATGACAAAAAACAGATGCAAAAACGACTAAAAATTACACAAAATTATCGAAATAGTAACAAAATGACCAAAAATAGATGTAAAAATGACCAGAAAAGAAACAAAATGACAAAAAAGATGCAAAAACGACAAAATAGAAACAAATAGACCAAAAATAGGTGCAAAAATGATCAAAAAAGACACAAAATGACAAAAAATAGATGCAAAAACGACTAAAAATGACACAAAATTATCGAAATAGAAACAAATGGACCAAAAATAGATGTAAAAATGACCAGAAAAGAAACAAAATGACAAAAAAGATGCAAAAACGACACAAAATGATCAAAATAGAAACAAATTGACCAAAAATAGATGCAAAAATTATCAAAAATGATACAAAATGACAAAAATACATGTAAAAACAACAAAATAATGACACAAAATTATCGAAATAGTAACAAAATGACCAAAAATAGATGTAAAAATGACCAGAAAAGAAACAAAATGACAAAAAAGATGCAAAAACGACAAAATAGAAACAAATAGACCAAAAATAGGTGCAAAAATTATCAAAAAAGACACAAAATGACAAAAAATAGATGCAAAAACGACTAAAAATGACACAAAATTATCGAAATAGTAACAAAATGACCAAAAATAGATGTAAAAATGATCAAAAAAGTAACAAAATGACAAAAAAGATGCAAAAACGACACAAAATTGTCAAAATAGAAACAAATTGACCAAAAATAGATGTAAAAATGAAGAAAATGAGGGTCTAATAATTGTTTCCGTGACTGTATATTCATTAATTCCTTCGTCTTTACAGTGAAGTCGTGAACACGGTTGTCACATATGACCAGATGCAGTATTTATATATATATATATATATATATATATATATATATATAAAGAGACGGAGAGGGTATAAGAAGTGACGCACCGTGACTCATAACTCAATCTATAGCCATGAATTTGTCGGACGAGTTATGAGTCATAACTCATTCAACGGCCACAAATCTGTCACATGAAGTTCTCATTTCCTGGAGATAACGCTGCTTGATTTTGTGTCCACACACTTCTATAAATATATGAAAGTATCAGGCTGCAGCAGGCCTGGAACAGAAGATCACATTAAGAGAAGAGCTCCTGTCGTTTCACATTAAAACAGCAGAATAAAGAAACACAGAGCTGCAAGAACAGAAGAAAGAATAAAGCTCCACGGTCAGATTACAATACTTAAAGCTCTGTTTCCATCTGTTCCTCTGAGAAGTTAAGAGAGATTAGTTGTTTTTACAACATTTATAATCTTTAAACTCTACCTGCATCACACACAATCCCTCAGAGCGCTTCAGCAAGATCACATGTGCTTTATAAAGCACTCACAACCTCCAAATGCACCAATAACTCACTAATATCTCCTTATCTCCTTATATATAGCAGTCAGGCAGAGATGAAGCATCATGGGAGTGAACCAAAGTAAAGAAATAACAAACACTAGAGTTGAAAGAAACATTTTCGTTAACTGAAATTAAAATAAAAACGTAAAACGAGTAAAAATAGATGTAAAAATGACTAAAAAAGACACAAAATGACAAAAAACAGAAGCTAAAAAGACACAAAATGACAAAAAAAACATGCTAAAATGACCAAAAAAGGAAACAAAATTATAGAAATAGAAACAAATGAACCAAAAATAGATGCAAAAATGACTAAAAAAGACACAAAATTACCAAAAATAGAAGCTAAAAAGACACAAAATGACAAAAAATACATGAAAAAATGACCAAAAAAGGAAACAAAATTATAGAAATAGAAACAAATGAACCAAAAATAGATGCAAAAATGACAAAAAGACACAAAATTACCAAAAATAGAAGCAAAATTGACAAAAAAGACACAAAATTACCAAAAATAGAAGCAAAAATGACAAAAAAGACGCAAATGACAAAAAAAATAGAAGCAAAAATGACTAAAAAAGACACAAAATGACCAAAAATAGATGTAAAATGATCAAAAATGACTAAAATGATTGAAATAGAAACAAATTGACCAAAAAATAGATGTTAATATCACTGAAAAAGACACAAAATGACAAAAAATAGATGCAAAAATGACCCAAAAAGACACAAAATGACCAAAAAAGACTTATTTTTCTTTTTGCATTGAGTGCATTGACTATATGTTGCAGATTAAACTTACATACTTTAACTTAAATAACATTTTCAACATTTGAAGCCGTCTGTCTCCGTCTGAAGCTTCAACACTAGACGTTTTTTAGTTTCCCAGCATTATTTCAGACGTGATGTTTTAATGTTAGCCAGTTCCTGAACCTGAAACAAGTAGAAAATATCTCTTTATTTCCATTGTTTGACTAAACTGTGTGCAGAAGTCTCCTGCAGACCAACCTGAGGAAGAGTTTTAGTTGGTTTTATTTAGCTGTTTAGAGCTTTATAACGGTATAAAACCCTGCACCATGGATGGTGTATCTCCGCTCCGTGGTGTTTGTGTCTCTCAGGTTTAATTGTGCGTCCAGCAGCTCGATGCTGCAGTAATGTTCCTGTGATAGCTGTGTGCTGGCCCAGCACATTGTTTTAAACCAGATCTTCTCTGGAGCTAACTGGCTTTGTATCGACAGGAAGTCCTAATAACTTTTGACCCGTCTGGAGCAGCGTTCTATCTTTCTATCTGAACTTTACCTTCTCCTTTAACACCTTTTTATGGAGCTTCTGCTCCAGTTATTGGAACAAAAACTCATTAATGCATCAAACCAATTACTGCTGTTAAAATAAATGTGCATTAACACCTTATTAGCAAATTCATTTTCACACTCATTTTTTAAATCAGAGCATTTTCCTCCTGTTGAACCACATTAATAATCTCCCACTAAACTATGTGAAGATATAGAGCAGCAGAACCTCCACCAGCTGCAGTGAAAACAGCAGAATGTTTCCATGACTGTAGATGTAAAAATGACTAAAAAAGACCCAAAATAACCAAAAAATAGATGTAAAAATGACCAAAAAAGGACATAAAATTATCGAAATAGACACAAAATGCCCAAAATATATGTAAAATGACTAACAAAGACACAAATTGACCAAAAATTGATTTAAAATGACCAAGAAAGGACACAAAATATCAAAATAGACACAAATTGACAAAAAACAGATGCAAAAATGACAAATAAATGACACAAAACTATCGAAATAGACACAAAATGACCAATTATAGATGCAAAAATGACCAAAAAAGACACAAAATGACCAAAAAAAGGACACAAAATATCAAAATAGACACAAATTGACCAAATATTGATTTAAAATGACCAAAAAAATGACACAAAACTATCGAAATAGACACAAAATGACAAAAGATAGATGTAAAAATGGCCAAAAAAAAGACACAAAATGACCAAAAATAAATGTAAAAATCGTCAAAAAAGACAAAAAATAACCAAAAATGTGTTTAAAATGACCAAAAAAGGACACAAAAATATCGAAATAGACACAAATTGACCAAAAACAGATGCAAAAATGACCAAAAAATTACACAAAAATATTGAAATACAAACAAATTGACCAAAGATAGAGGTAAAAATGGCCAAAAAAGACACAAAATGACCAAAAATGTATTTAAAATGACCAAAAAAGGACACAAAAATATCGAAATAGACACTAAAATGACCAAAAACAGATGCAAAAATGACCGAAAAAGACACAAAATGACAAAAATAGATCTAAAAGACACAAAATGACAAGAAAATAAATGCAAAAATGACCATAAAAGGACAGAAACTTATGGTAGTAGTGAACACATGGGTGCATCAGTATTAACAGTCTTGGATATCTTCCTGCAGAAGCAGCAGCGACTAACTAACTAACTAAGTGAGAATATCTTGACTATGATCCATCTCTCTGTCTCTGTTGGTGCTCCTGATGGAGATCTCTGGCTCTCTGGGGGTCTGAAACGAGGTAAACGAGCAGAAAACTGCACATGTTATTGACCTTGGTGTTATGGTTTTCACATGTTGTATGTTTGGTGAATATATTGACGGTCCTGCTGGAGGTTTTCTGTGTTTGTGAACACTGGAGTCACCTTGAAAACACCTTTTCTCTCTCTCTCCTGCACACAAACACACAACACACAGAACAGGGCTGCAGAGCAATGGCTGCAAATGTTTCTGCAAGTAGAATAAATACCAGGAAAATAAGATAATTATCACTATTAATAACTCATTAGTTAGTTGGGATATGATTGCAGGATTGAGTTGCTCAAAGATTCTCATAAATAAAGACACAAATGTGCCACTTTCTACTCTGATTGCACGAAAATATTGTCATTTTAATTTCACCACAGTAATCTGACAGTTTATAAGTAAAAAATGACAAAAAAAAGACACAAAATGACCAAAAATAGATGTAAAAATGACCAAAAAAGGACACTAAATTATCGAAATAGATGCAATATGACCAAAAATAGATGTAAAATGACTAAAAAAGACACAAAATGACAAAAATAGATGTAAAAATTACCAAAAAAGACCCAAAATGACAAAAAATTCATGTAAAAATGACCCAAAAAGACCCAAAATAACAAAAATAGATGTAAAAATGACCAAAAAATGACACAAAATTATCGGAATAGAAACAAATTGACAAAAAATAGACGTAAAAAATGACTAAAAAAGACATAAAATGACAAAAATAGATGTAAAAATAACCAAAAAAGGACACTAAATTATCGAAATAGACGCAAAATGACAAAAAATAGATGTAAAAATTACCCCAAAAGACACAAAATGACCAAAAGACACAAAATGACAAAAAATGGATGTAAAAATGACCCAAAAAAAGACCCAAAATAACAAAAATAGATGTAAAAATGACCAAAAAATGACACAAAATTATCGGAATAGAAACAAATTGACAAAAAATAGACGTCAAAAATGACTAAAAAAGACACAAAATGACAAAAAATAGATGTAAAATAACTACAAAAGACACAAAATGACAAAAAAATGATGTAAAAATGACCCAAAAAGACCCAAAATAACAAAAATAGATGTAAAAATGACCAAAAAATGACACAAAATTATCGGAATAGAAACAAATTGACAAAAAATAGACGTAAAAAATGACTAAAAAAGACACAAAATGACAAAAATAGATGTAAAAATGACCCAAAAAGACCCAAAATGACCAAAAGACACACACATTGACCTGTCAGCAGGCTGTAGAGCTGCTGGACCAGGAGCCAGACGTCAACACTCTATAACCTGATTACTGAGCTCATTATTCCAGATTAGAGACACTAATTAGCCCACTTCACTCCTCACACACTGGAGGAGCTTCAGCTCTTCTTACTGCTGCTGACCACAATCACACTGAAGGCTGCAACATAATGCAGAAACATGCAGGAAGTTGACACGGTTCAGTCGTCACACAGGGACGGAGCAAAAACATGATCAACGTAGATGCAAAAATGACCAAAAAAGGCACAAAATGACCAGAAATTGATTTAAAATGACCAAAACAGGACACAAAATTATCAAAATAGACACAAATTGACAAAAAATAGATGCAAAAATGACCAAAAAAGACCAGAAATTGATTTAAAATGACCAAAACAGGACACAAAATTATCGAAATCGAAACAAATTGACAAAAAACAGATGAAAAAATTACACAAAAAGACACAAAATGACCAAAAGACACAAAATGACCAAAAATGATGTAAAAATGACCAAGAAAGACACAAATTGACCAAAAATAGATGTAAAAATTATCAAAAAATTACACAAAATTATCAAAATAGACACAAATTGACCAAGAATAGATGTAAAAATGACTATAAAAAGAAACAACATGACCAAAAGACACAAAATGACAAAAAATAGATGCAAAAATGACCACAAAATGACACAGAATTATTTAAATAGACACAAATTGACCAAGACTAGATGCAAAATGACCAAAAAATAACACAAAATTATCAAAATATAAACAAATTGACCAAAAATATATGCAAAAATGACCAAAAAAATGACACAAAATTATCTAAATAGACACAAATTGACCAAGAATAAATGTAAAAATGTCAAAAAAGACACAAAATGACTAAAATAGATGTAAAAATGACCAAAAAAGACACAAAATTATTGAAATAGACACAAATTGACCATAAATAGATGTAAAAAAGGATAAAAAAGACGCTAAATGACCATAAATGCAGTCATGTTAAAGTATGAGAGCAGCTGGTTTTCTTGGTTTTCAGATGTGATTTTGTGCAGCTGAAATGTTTCCTGCAGCTCTGAGCGAGTGGACTTTAATAAGGAGAAAAGCATCTGGCTGCTAGTTTGTGACATTAATCTGCCTTTGTAGTTTAAAGAGCTGATTTTAAAGAGTTGAAGGTTTAAATCCTCGTATGCACACGTCTCTCAGGATATCATATATTATATTATATATTATTACATGTAGCAGAGACTCTTCAGGCCTGAAACCTTTTACTGTCAGAGTTAATAAAGTTGGAATCATCACCACTGAAACAGACTCGTTGTGTTATATGTGGAGATAAAAGCTTCTGGTTGATAGTTTCTGATATTAATCTGTCTTTGTAGTCGCAGTGAGTTTAATTTAAGAGCTGGTATCTAGACATTTAACATGGTTTTATTCAGAATTATTTGGGTTATTATCAAGAATGTTTCCATGACTATAGATGCAAAAATGACTAAAAAAGACACAGCATGACAAAAAAATAGATGTAAATATGACTAAAAAAAACACAAAATTATCAAAAATTGATGTAAAAATGACACAAAATTATGAAATAGACACAAATTGACCAATGATTGATGTAAAAATGACCACAAAAAACAAAACAAAATGACAAAAAATAGATGTAGAAATGACTAAAAAAGACACAAAATGACCAAAAGACACAAAATGACCAAAAAAAGATGTAAACATGACCAAAAAAGACACAAATTGAACAAAAATATTTGTAAAAATGACCAAAAAAGACACAAATTGAACAAAAATATTTGTAAAAATGACCAAAAAAGACACAAATTAAACAAAAATAGATGTAAATATGAACAAAAAAGACACAAAATGACAAAAAAGACACAAAATGACCAAAAAAGACACGAAATGAGAAGACAGAATGACAAAAAAAACCCCACAGAAGACACAAAATGACAAAAAAAGACACAAAATAACTAAAAAAGACACAAATTAAACAAAAATAGATGTAAATATGACCAAAAGACACAGATTGACCAAAATAGATGTAAAAATGACTGAAAAAAGACACAAAATGACTGAAAAAAGACACAAAATGACTAAAAAGACACAAAATGACAAAAAAGACACAAAATGACTTACAAAGACACGAAAAGACATGAAAAGGATTAAAAAATGTACAAAATAGCCCTTTAAGACTCCATAGAGTTAAAATGTATTTTAAAACCACAAAGAAGAGATAAAAACAACTAAAGGTTCATGTTGAGTTAAAAGGAATAAAAATGTTTTTCAGAGCAACACAACGAGAAGAGACTCACACCTCCACACACTCCTGGAGGTCGCTGTGATGACTGGGGGATTATTTTTATCTCTTCTATACGTTTGTGTTCTATAAAGCAGGTTTCTACGTGTTGAAGCTGCAGGAAGCAGCAGTTGTGATGTTTTGGCTGGTATTCGTCAGTGTTGGTGGGAGGAAAGGTGCTTGTACAGTATGTGACACCTGCTTTATTTCTGTCTCTGAGTCCCTGGAGGGATCTATGCTGCACAGCCAGGAGGATGATGATGATGATGAAGCATTAAAGCCTCTTCATCTCTCCTTTTGTTGCAGCTTTCATCAATACGTGACGCTGCTTTTCCTCCTCGCCAGTTAAAGCTAAAGTCATATTGTGATTTATCTCCGTCTGTCAACTCCTGTTGAGGAGCCAGAGTGGCTCCAACCGGAAAATGACCAAAAATAGATGTAAAAATGACACAAAATGACAAAAAATACATGCGGAAATGACTAAATAAGACACAAAATGACAAAACTAGATGTAAAAAAGACACAAAATGACAAAACTAGATGTAAAAAAGACACAAAATGACAAAAAATACATGCAGAAATGACTAAATAAGACACAAAATGACCAAAAAATAGATGTAAAAAAGACACAAAATGACCAAAAATAGATGTAAAATGGCCAAAAAAGACAAAAAATGACCAAACTAGATGTAAAAATTACCAAAAAGGACACAAAATGACAAAAAAGAATGTAAAAAAGAGACAAAATGACCAAAAATAGATGTAAAATGGCCAAAAAAGACAAAAAATGACCAAAATAGATGTAAAAATTACCAAAAAAGACACACAATGACAAAAAATAAATGCAAAAATGACAAAAAATAGATGTAAAAATGACCAAAAAAGACACAAAATGACCAAAAATAGATGTAACAATGACCAAAAAAGACACAAAATGACAAAACTAGATGTAAAAATGACACAAAATGACAAAAAATGACAAAAAAGATGTAAAAATGACCAAAAAAGACCAAAAAAGACACAAAATGACAAAAATAGATGTAAAAATGACCAAAAAAAGACACAAAATGAGAAAAAAATAGATGTTAAATTGACCAAAAAAGACACAAAATGACAAAACTAGATGTAAAAATGACCCAAAAAAGACAAATTGACAAAAATAGATGTAAAAATGACCAAAAAAGACACAAAATGACAAAACTAGATGTAAAAAAGACACAAAATGACAAAAAATAGATGCAAAAATGACTAAACAAGACACAAAATGACAAAAAATAATGTAAAAAAGACACAAAATGACAAAAATAGATGTAAAAATGACCAAAAAAGACACAAAATGACAAAAATAGATGTAAAAATGACCAAAAAAGACACAAAATCACCAAAAATAGATGCAATAATGACCAAAATAGATGTAAAAATGACCAAAAAAGACACAAAATGACAAAACTAGATGTAAA
Organism: Centropristis striata; assembly: GCF_030273125.1. Classification (NCBI taxonomy): domain Eukaryota; kingdom Metazoa; phylum Chordata; class Actinopteri; order Perciformes; family Serranidae; genus Centropristis; species Centropristis striata. Next base: position 1,837,525 of record NC_081540.1, on the reverse strand, counting down.
AAAGACACAAAATGACAAAAAATAGATGCAAAAATGACTAAACAAGACACAAAATGACAAAAAATAATGTAAAAAAGACACAAAATGACAAAAATAGATGTAAAAATGACCAAAAAAGACACAAAATGACAAAAATAGATGTAAAAATGACCAAAAAAGACACAAAATCACCAAAAATAGATGCAATAATGACCAAAATAGATGCAAAAATGACAAAAAAGACACAAAAATAACTAAATAAGACACAAAATGACCAAAAATAGATGCAAAAATGACCAAAAAAGACACAAAATGACAAAAATAGATGCAAAAATGACTATAAAAGACACAAAATGACAAAAAATAGATGCAAAAATGACTAAAAAAGACACAAAATGACCAAAAATAGATGCAAAAATGACTAAATAAGACACAAAATGACCAAAAAGACACACACACACATATATAAACTGCTGCAGTAATTATTCAGAGAACATAAGTTCAGTAAAGGAAGGACCTTGTTCATATTTCCCTGGTTCTCTTCATGTTGTGTGAAGGTATTTGATATAAAACGAACAGTTTAAAAGCGTATTGACGTGTGAATTAAAGTGGCTCAGTGAGTCAATGTGAAGCTGCAGATAAACGCAGTAAAGCAGAAATATTTCCACAGATCTGAGAGAGATATTGATCGTCTCATCTGTCAGCAGCACAAACAAACACTGTCCACCACTTTAATTAAGAGCCTCACCGTCATAATTCTCCCTTTAATTACTTTCTGGAGCTGACATCACTTTCATCTTTTTACTTTCTAACTGCAGAAAGCAATCAAACACGTCCTGTCACAAGGATTCACACACATTCACAGCCTCTTCCTCCATCTTTCACAAGCAATTATCTGCACTTTCACTCACAACGCAACATTTATTTATCAGTTTTTAACCATCGGACACACTGCTGCTGAGTTCACACAAAAGGACAAAAAGTAGATGCAAAAATGACTAAAAAAGACACAAAATGACCAAAAATAGATGTAAAGATAACCAAAAAAGACACAAAATGACCAAAACTAGATGTAAAGATAACCAAAAAAGACACAAAATGACCAAAAATAGATGCGAAAATGACTAAAAAAGACACAAAATGACCCAAAAAAGACACATAATGACCAAAAATAGATGTGAAAATTACCAAAAAAGACACAAAATGACAAAAAATAGATTTAAGGATGACCAAAAAAGACACAAAATGACCAATTATAGATGCAAATATGACTAAAAAAGACACAAAATGACAAAAATAAATGCAAAAATGACTAAAAAAGACACAAAATGACAAAAATAGATGCAAAAATGACTAAAAAGACACAAAATTACAAAAAATAGATGCAAAAATGACTAAATAAGACACAAAATGACCAAAAATAGATGCAAAAATGACAAAAAAGACACAAAATTACCAATAATAGATGCAAAAATGACCAAACAAGACACAAAATGACAAAAATAGTTGCAAAAATGACTAAAAAAGACACTAAATGACAAAAAACAGATGCAAAAATTACAAAAAAGACACTAAATGACAAAAAACAGATGCAACTAGGACTGCGCGCAGTACTGAACGGGCCCTCGCAGGACACGCGTCTCGGGGCATGCTGCCGTCGGGGTTTGTGCGTTACAGGGGCCAGTCTATACCATCCCTATGAATTTCATTGCCTTAAGTGTTATTGTGTGGCCATGGTGGCACTTATTAAATTAAACTGCCGCCAGAGCGCCACCTATGGGCCGATCAATAAAACCTTCAAGGGTTATCCTCAGGAGGTCATTGACAATAAGTATACCAAGTTTTGTGTTAATCTGACCAACCGATTTGGAGATATAAATTACTTCAATTTAAAGAGCGCCACCTAGTGGTCATCGGCCAAAATTTTGCAGCGAGCCTCAGGGGCTCATGGGGAAGTAGCAACCTGAGTTTCATGTCATTCAGACACACCAATGTGGAGATATGCAACACTTTGTGTTTTGTGTTGAAAATAGCGCCACCTGCAGGAAGTTGTTATTTAATAACTTGAGTATTCTTTGGGTAATCAAAATTCTTTTAATAACTTTTTGTCATGAAGGTCCATAGATGCTGTGTGCAAAGTTTGGTGCAGAACGATGAAATTACCTAGGAGGAGTTCGAAAAAGTAGGTTTGCGACATTTCGCGAATTTGCGAAAAAAAACGGTAGGCGAAAATGGGAGTGGCCTATATCACGAGATTCAGCACAACCCAGTGAACGCGTGGATATAAGTTTTTTGAATGTGCGATAAAGTATGTGGGAGTTATTAGCCTAAACGCGCTTTCCTTTATTATAGCGCCACCTAGTGGTGGAAATTCAGGATAACAATAGATTATAAAATTTTTCACCAGGTGTGACTTATATATAAAGTTTCATGAGTTTTGGGGTATGTTCAGGCAGTGAAATATGCGATCATTTGGGTACGAGAAAAATAAAAATAACTAGGACTGCGCGCAGTACTGAACGGGCCCTCGCAGTACACGCGTGTCGGGGCATGCTGCCGTCGGGGTGTGTGCGTTACAGGGGCCAGTCTATACCACCCCTATGAATTTCATTGCCTTAAGTCTTATGGTCTGGGCACAGTGGCACTTATTAAATTAAACTGCCGCCAGAGCGCCACCTAGGGGCCGATCAATAAAACCTTCAAAGGTTATCCTCAGGAGAGCATTGACAATAAGTATACCAAGTTTGGTGTTAATCCAACCAACCGATTTGGAGATATAAAATACTTCAATTTAAAGAGCGCCACCTAGTGGTAATCGGCCAAAATTTTGCGGCGAGTCTCAGGGGCTCATGGGGAAGTAGCAACCTGAGTCTCATGTCATTCAGACACACCAATGTGGAGATATGCAACACTTTGTGTTTTGTCTTGATAGTAGCGCCACCTGCAGGAAGTTGTTATTTAATAACTTGAGTATTCTTTGGGTAATCAAAATTCTTTTAATAACTTTTTGTCATGAGGGTCCATAGATGCTGTGTGCAAAGTTTGGTGCAAAACGATGAAATTGCCTAGGAGGAGTTCGAAAAAGTAGGTTTGCGACTTTTTGCGAATTTGCGAAAAAAAACTCTAGGCGAAAATGGGAGTGGCTTATATCACGAGATTCAGCACAACTCAGTGAACGCGTGGATATAAGTTTTTTGAATGTGCGATAAAGTATGTGGGAGTTATTAGCCTAAACGCGCTTTCCTTTATTACAGCGCCACCTAGTGGTGGAAATTCAGGATGACAATAGATTATAAAATTTTTCACCATGTGTGACTTATATTTAAAGTTTCATGACTTTTGGGGTATGTTCAGGCAGTGAAAAATGCGATCATTTGGGAAGAAGAAAAATAAAAAAAATAATAAAAATAAATAATCATTCGAAATACAATAGGGACCTCGCAGGTCGTTGCCTGCTCGGGCCCTAAATATGACTAAAAAAGACACAAAATGACCAAAAAAGACACAAAATGACCAATTATAACCAAAAAAGACACAAAATGACCAAAAAAGACACAAAATGACCAATTATAACCAAAAAAGACACAAATGACCAAAAATAGATGCAAAAATGACCAAAAAAGACACAAAATGACCAATTATAGATGGAAAAATGACAAAAAAAAGACACAAAATGACCAAAAATAGATGCAAAAATGACCAAAAAAGACACAAAATGACCAAAAAAGACAAAATGACAAAAATAGATGCAAAAATGACTAAAAAAATACAAAATGACCAAAAATAGATGCAAAACTGATGTGTCACAATAATTGACACACGGCGCTGCACATTCACAGCCTCTTCTTCCATCTTTCACAAGCGATTATCATCAGTTTCTCTCACAACGCAGCATTTATTTATCAGTTTTAACCATCGGACACACTGCTGCTGAGTTCAGGCTCCAGAAGAGACGTTTAGATGCTTTTAAACTGAAGGAACCCTGATCAGAAGCAGAATCAGGCTGAGTGAGTCTGCTGCAGAGTGAGAACACGATAATGAAGCGATAATGATTGTAAATCCTGGTTGTTGGAGTCTGATGTTCCTGTTGACACACATTCAGTCTAGTGGGAACTTTCAAAATATCCTCCAGCAATTAGCACAGGGCTCCTGGATGAGGAACATTTAGTAGCTGGCAGAGGAAGAAGCATCTTTTAGTGAGAAGATCACAGAATAAACAACCTAAAAACATCAGAAATAACTGGATTACACGACAGCAAGAGATAAAATAACTAGAGTTTATAAAGAAATGTCTATATCTGACTCCACCTTTCCCTCAATAGTTTGGGTTTTATCTCTTTCTATCTCTGCAGACAGGCCGAAGCTTCTTGGTTTAGCATATTCCAAGAATGCACAGGTTTAGGAGCCATATTTGATAATATTTTGATAAAATAGATGTAAAAAAAAGACACAAAATGACAAAAATAGATTCAAAAATCACCAAAAAGACACAAAATGACAAAAAATAAATTCAAAAATGACCAAAAAGACACAAAATGACCAAAAATAGATGCAAAAATTACCAAAGACACAAAATGACAAAAATAAATAAAAAAAATAACCAAAATAGGCCCAAAATGACCAAAAATAGATGTAAAATTGACCAAAAAAGACACAAAATTACAAGAAATAGTTGTAAAAATGACCAAAAATAATGCAAAAATGACACAAAAAGACACAAAATGACCAATCATAGAAGTAAAAATGACTAAAAAAGACACAAAATGACAATTATCACAGGGCTCCTGGATGAGGAAACATTTAGTAGCTGGCAGAGGAAGAGGCTTCTTTTAGTGAGAAGATCACAGAATAAACAACCTAAAAACATCAGAAATAACCAGAGTTACACTACAGCAAGAGATAAAATAACTAGAGTTTATAAAGAAATGTCTATTTCTGACTATATCTTCTATTTCTGCAGACAGGATTGGTTTAATCCAAAGAATGAGCAGGTTTAGGAGGATATTTCATCATATTTTGACGATCTTGCCCCAAAATATAAACCAGCATTCAAAAGTTTGGTCTTACTGAGAAAATATCTGTGTTGTTTTCCATGAAAACAAACTTTTTTTTATCCATAAAATGAGTTACAAAATCAATTGAATATATAGTAAAGACAACGACAAGAGCAGAAATATTTTTGGGGTATTTTTTAAAATAATTGTGTCTTTTTTAATAATTTTTGTGTCTTTTTTTGGTCATTTAATGTCTTTTTTGGGTAATTTTGTTTCTTTTTTTAGTCATTTTGTGTATTTGTTTTTGGTAATTTTGTGTCTTTTTTTGATAATTTTGTGTCTTTTTTTGTGTCATTTAGTGTCTTTTTTTGGTAATTCAGTGTCTTTTTTGGTAATTTTGTGTCTTATTTGGTCATTTAGTATCTTTTTTTGGTCATTTTGTGTCTTTTTTAAATAATTTTGTGTCTTTTGGGTAATTCTGTGTCTTTTTTTGGTCATTTTGTTTCCTTTTTAAGTAATTTAGTTTTTTTTCTGTTATTTTGTGTCTTTTTTTGGTCATTTTTGCATCTATAATTTGTCATTTTATGTCTTTTTGGGTCATTTTTACATCTATTTTTAGTCATTTTGTGTCTTTTTTTTGTCATTTTTACATCTACAGTTACATTCTTGATAATAACCAAAATCATTATCAATAAAACCATGTTAAATGTCAAGATATCAGCTCTTAATTAAATCTTAAATCTTAAATTATCAGCTAGAAATCGCGCTTTTCGTTAAAAAATAGACATTTCTAAGTGACAAACACAGCTGACTGTTAATGTTACGAGTCTTTTTATAAAAGCAAACGAGTCTCTTTTTTTATTTGTGTGCTGCTTTATTGTCTTTTTTACTCTAAATGCAACCATAATTTACAAAATGAGAAAAAACGAATTATTATGGAGGTCATAAATCAAGTGAGTCGCCCCCTACTGGCCATTTAAATGAATGCAGGTAGAGCAGAAGTAGACAGGAATGATTGAGTTAGATCCCTAAAATTTAATCTAAAACAACAGTTTTTAAAGATGATTTTATGGTATAATATTATATATAATAAAACATGTTTAAGGAGGTGTTTCCTGTTGAATTAAACCCTCTGATGGAGCTGATGACAGCAGCAGCGTGGAGCGTTCTGGTGAGATTGTGAGAGGATCGGGGTAATCTCCACACTCCTCAGAGGGATTAGGGCCAGAGGAAGACAGGTTTATTATACGGGGGACGGATTAATCTACAAGTCTAGATTTATACACAAACCTGTCCACTGGATGGAGGATTTCTTTCTTTTTAGAAGACAGTGTTTGTTAAATGAAGAGGAGAAACATCGGAGGGCGGGAAGTCTCTGACACGCTTCATTATGTGCTTTCCATCAGCGTGGAGCCTTAAATATATTATATATATATATTATATAAGCCTCCTGGACCTTAAATTTGATAGTCATAGTAATAATAAAAGCATTTTGATCACAAAAAACACACAAAAAAACAATACAAAAACACACAAAATTACAAAAAACACCAAAGACATTTAACATTTTTTTTACAAAAAACACACAAAAAACACATGAAGACACACACAAAAACACACCAAAAACATTAAAGACTTTTTTACAAAAAAACACACACAAACACACACAAAAATACACACATAAAAACACAGAAAACCCACAAAAAAACAATACAAAAACACACAAAAAAAAAAAAAAAAGCAAAAAAAACCCACAGAAAACATTAAACATTTTTTTACAAAAAACACACAAAAATCCACACAAAAACAAACAAAAAAACCACATAAAACACAAAAAACCCACAAAAAAAACAATACAAAAACATTTTTTTTTTTTACAAAAAACACACAAAAACACATAAAAACACACACAAAACACACCGAAAACATTAAAGATTTTTTACAAAAAAAACACACACAAAACACATAAAAACACACACAAAACCACACCGAAAACATTAAACTTTTTTTTTCTTTTTTTTACAAAAAAACACATAAAAACACACCAAAAAATTACAAAGAACACAGATAAAATAAATCAGAAAAAAGTCACTTTTGGTAATGTTTCTAGTAAGTAAATGCAGTAAAATCAGGCTCTGCATGACTGAATCTAGTTCTGGAGCCTCATATATACAAAATACATATGATATAAGCCTGGTGGAGCTTAAATCTGATAGTGAGAGTAATAATAAAAGCTGTGAAGCCTTTTCTCACAGTCAAAGCGCTGCAGTAAACAGCCTTCACAGGTTGCTGAAAAGTGTGTTTCCTTTCACAGATTCCTGGGCGGGCAGTCTGTGTGGGTAGATGTGACCTTTTGCAGAGTACAGTCTCCCATTTATCCTTTTCCATATCTACATGGAGCCGGAGGAGCGGCTGACACCTCACAAAGCTGCAAAGATTAAGATGTCAAGCAAAGGTTAAGGCTAAGACGCTAAAGCTGCTAAAGCTACCAAAGCTACTAGAGCTGCAACACGACGCTACGTAGGTGTTTGTTAAAAACACTAATGGACTCTGGAGACATGGAGATACCTGAGAAACTGATTTTAATCAATACACATTCTGGTTGTGTTTCCGTGTTTTGCAGCTCCTCCCGTGTCGTCAAAAAAAGACACATAATGACTAAAAGAAGACCCAAAATGACCCAAAAAGACGCAAAATGAGAAGACAAAATGACCAAAAAAGACCCAAAATGGCCAAAAAGACCCAAAATGATCAAAAAAGACCCAAAATGAGAAGACAAAATGACCAAAAAAAGACACAAAATGACCAAAAAAAGACCCCAAAAGACCCAAAATGACTAAAAAAAGATCCAAAATGACCAAAAAGACCCAAAATTACCCAAAATTACCAAAAAAGACCCAAAATGAGAAGACATAATGACCCAAAATGACCAAAAAAAGACCCAAAATTGACCAAAAAAGCCCCAAAATGACCAAAAAAAGACACAAACTGACTGTAAACAGACCCAAAATGACCAAAAAAAGCCCCAAAAAAGACCCAAAATGACTAAAAAAAGACCCAAAATGACCAAAAAAGACCAAAAAAAGATACAAAATGACCAAAAAAGACACAAAAAAAACAAAAAAAAGACACAAAATGACTAAAAAGGACAAAAAGACCAAGAAAAGACACAAAATAACTAAAAAAAGACACAAAATAACTAAAAAAAGACACAAGACACAAAATGACTAAAAAAATACACAAAATGACCAAAATTGTTCCACTAAACACACAAGAGCCACTTGTCCCCACTAGAATAGTCCCACTAGAATAAAAACCAGAGTTGATGACAGGATCGCATTTATATTGGTTTTTCTTTGTTTCTTTTTGGTTCTAAATGTTGATCCAGTAAGTCAGAATAAAAAAATCTATTGAAAGAGGTGAAAAAATATACCAACATGGTATTTAAACATGTTTGAAGTGGTGAATACAGGCAGGATGGAAAGATTCAGACATGGAGGAAATAGAACAAAACTATAGAGAGTTAAAACAAGATTTTTTGTATTACAAGTTCTTTAAAAATGTATTTAAATATGCAAATGAGGCGCCTGAGAAGCAGCCAGATTTTAAGAAATACAGATGGATGCTTCCTTTATGACAATAAACTGAATATCTCTTTGGTTTGTGGACAAAAAAAAAGATATTTGAGGACGTCATCTTGTGGTTTGGGAAACACTCATTGATATTTTTATACATTTTGTGTCTTTTTTTATTCATTTTGGGTTTTTTTTAGTCATTTTGTGTCTTTTTTTGGTCATTTTGTCTTTTTTGTAGTCATTTTGTGTATTTCTTTGGTCATTTTGTGTCTTTTTTCAGTCAATGTGTGTCTTTTTTGGTCATTTAGTGTCTCTTTTTGGTCATTTTGTGTCTTTTTGTGTCTTTTTTCAGTCAATTTGTGTCTTTTTTGGTCATTTTTGCTTTTTTTGGTCATTTTGTCTCTTTTTTAGTCATTTTGTCTCTTTTTTTTAGTCATCTTGTGGTTTGGGAAACACTGATTGATATTTTTCAACATTTTATTGACCAAACAACTAATCGATTAATCGTTTAAATAACCGACAGATGAATCGATAATGAAAATAATCGTTAGTTGCAGCCCTAGTTTCATTGTTACTGAAACTGAATTAACCCATTAATCATTTTACAGTGCAGATGGATGGTTGAAGTTCTGCAGCTCCTCCGTGTCGTCTATCACCGACTTTTACAGCTTCATCACCTCCTCCTCCTCCTCCTCCTCCTCCTCTTCTCTCTCTCTCTCTCCTCCTCTCCCTCCCTCTCTCACCCGGACACCTCCTCGTCTCTCCGGCTCCCTCGTCTCCTCTCCAGCTTCCCTGGGGCTTTTCCTTTATGGCCTAAAATAGCTCGTCTCCTATCAGCGACCGATGGAGATCACAGAGGAGCAGCAGCTCCTCCTGCTCTCTCTCTCCTCGCTCCTCGCTCCTCGCTTCATTTATCCAGTGATTCTAGCTGCCGATATTCTCCACAACTGGGTTACGGTGGAGGTGTGATAGTGACGGAGCGTTTAAAAGGAGAAGGTTTAGTTCAGGCCCTCAGTATAACTACATGCATTAGAGCGTTAAATCTTTAAAGTGTTGTGTAAAAAATGCACAAAATTACTTCTTGTAATTAATGTTGGTCTGCTGTTCTAGCACTGATTAAAAAAAAGAAATCACAGTAAGTGGTTATTTTTTATTTACTTCAAACCTTTTGTATTCCTGTTCATACTGTTAAACATGCATCTGAGCATGAAATATGTTAAGTTACTGCACTGTAAACAAATAGACACAAGATGAACAAATGGACACAAAATGACCAAAAAGAGACACAAAATGACACATAATGAACAAAAAAAGACACAAAATGACCAAAAAAGACACAAAATGACCAAATAAAGACACAAAATGACCAAAAAAAGACACAAAATGACCAAAAACAGATACAAAATGACCAAAAAAAGACACAAAATGACCAAAAAAGACACAAAATCACCAAAAAAAGACACAAAATGACCAAAAAAAAGACACAAAATGACCAAAAACATGAACTCCTATTTATACTGTTAAACGTCCATTATTTATATACAGTCTATGTGTTAAACATGCATTTGAGCATGAAATATGTTAAGTTACTGCACTGTAAACATATTTAAAATGTCAGTTTCACCATATCTGGTGAAGAGTACGCTCCTATTGTAGTGGCCATGAAACATTGTGGCCCCTGCAGCATTTAGGTTGCCCATCTCTGGTTTAGTTGTAGTTTATAGTGTTGCTGCTGTGTGCAGATGGGGATCAGGATCATTTTGCTTCTAATTGGCACTCAGAGATTAAATGAGAACGAGAGGACGGATCCTGTTTGACCTGTTGTTCTGCAGACGAGACGCTTCACGCTCTCACCATGAGAACATCTCTATCTCTAATATCCAGACTGTCTTTTAAAGCTCTTCTCTTTTGTTACTCCTGCTCCTCTGTTCTGATTAGGGTTGTCACCATACTAAAATGTTCAACTCGATACCGATACTCAGGAAAATATTCAATACTCGATACCATTTTCGATACCACAAGGATAAAAACAAAGACCCCAAAATTTAACAGAAATATTTTTATTAACAAGAAAAATGCAACATGTAAAAAATGACTCAAAAAGACTTAAAATTACAAAAAGAGCAGAAAAAAATGCCAAAAAAAGACTTAAAATGACTAAAGTGAATTAAAATGACATAAAAAGAAAAATGCCAAAAAAAGACTTAAAAAGACAAAAAAAAACTGGGTGAAAGTGGGAAGAGAAATCTACTAAATTAGTCAAATACACACAGAAATGTTTGTTTTGGATGTTTTCTTTCCACTATTCTGACACAATAATTCCCTAAAATAGACCCAAAATGAGAAGACAAAAAGACCAAAAAAGACACTAAATGACCAAAAAAAGACCCAAAAAGACCAAAAAGACAAAAAATGCCCAAAAAAAGACACAAAATGAGAAGACAAAAAGACAAAAAAAGACACAAAAAGACCAAAAAAAGACACAAAATGACTAAAAAAAGACACTAAATGAGCAAAAAAAGACACATAAAGACCAAAAAGACCCAAAAAGACCCCAAAAGACACAAAAAAAAGACACAAAAAGTCCCCCAAAAAGACACAAAATGACGAAAAAAGACTTAAAATGACTAAAGTGAATTAAAATGACGTAAAAAGAAAAATGCCAAAAAAAGACTTAAAAAGACAAAAAAAAAACTGGGTGAAAGTGGGAAGAGAAATCTACTAAATATAGTCAAATATACACAGAAACGTTTGTTTTGGATGTTTTCTTTCCACTATTCTGACACAATAGTTCCCCTGTACAGTCTCTCTATCCACACCAAGACTCTTATATAAATATATATATTTCTATATATCTGTAGCTCCAGTAGAAGATGGATCCACACTAAACTATAAGAGCAATAAGGTCTGCAAACAAAACTAGATTACCTTCAGAAATATGAGATGAAAGAGAGAAACACTGACAGCCAACCACAACCCATGAAACTCTTTATAATAATAATAATAATAATAATAATAAAAGTGGTAATAAAGTGAACTTATTGAGCTCAGCAGCGTCTCTGACAGCCACGCAGACACTCAGCAGCAGCTTGTTATTCATCTTATTCATATTATAATTAATAAGAAATGATGGACAAAAGCTGAATCAAAGACACGTGGAGACGTTTCTCACGGAGACACGTCGTTATATTTAGACTTCTGTGTTTCAGTGTACAAGTCTGACTTTCCTTGTTGGCTGAAGCCCATAAAAAAGTCTTATTATTACATTAAATATGCATGACTCAATCATTGCATTGATTGTAAAGTGGTGAGGCGATATAAACAAACAAACCACCAACTGTTATCAGGTTTTAGAGGAAAAAGAGACGAGAAAACTGATCAGAAATGTAAAGGTGCTCCTGGAAAATAGGGTAAAAAATAGATAAATATAAGAAAAACTATCAGTCAGAAAAGAGCAAAAGGAAATATATATATATATATATATATATATATATATATATATATCTTATATATATATCTTATATATATATATATATATATATAAAAAAGAGACGAGTGTGTTAGAAAACAGATCAAAAAATGTGAAGAGTGCTCTCGGAAAAAGGGGAAAAAAACGGATAAATATGAGAAAAACTATGAAAAAGAAAAGAGCGAAAGGAAATATTTAAAAATCATATAAAAAGCCAACATGTCTGTTTGTTGTAAAGGCCTTTTTTTAATGATTTGGCCGCTATAATAACAGCTGATTATTTCGGTTTTAGAGGAAAACAAGAGACGAATGTGTTAGAAAACAGATAAAAAATGTGAAGAAAATAGGGTAAAAAACAGATAAATTAAAAAAAAAACAATGAGTGAGAAAAGAGTAAAAGGAAACATTTAAAAATCATATAAAAAGCAAACATGTCTGGCCTTTTTTTTGATGATTTGGCTGCTATAATTACAGCTGATTATTTCGGTTTTAGTGGAAAAAAAGAGACGAGTGTGTTAGAAAACAGATCAAAATGTGAAGAAAAAAAGGAAAAAAACATAAATATGAGGAAAAACTATGAGCAAGAAAAGAGCAAAAGGAAATATTTAAAAATCATATAAAAAGCCAACATGTCTGTTTGTCGTAGAGCCCAAATGGAGGCATTTTTAAAATAATTTGGCCATGATAATAACAGCTGATTATTTAGGTTTTAGAGGAAAAAAAGAGACGAGTGTGTTAGAAAACAGATAAAAAATGTGAAGAAAATAGGGTAAGAAACAGATAAATATAAGAAAAACTATGAGTGAGAAAAGAGAAAAAGGAAATATTTAAAAATAATATAAAAAGCCAACATGTCTGCTTGTTGTAAAGGCCTTTTTTTAATGATTTGGCCACTATAATAACAGCTGATTATGTTTCTGAGTGCCTGGATTGACTTCCTGTTGATCCTGTAATCAGATTTTGATTAAAACATGTTTTTTAAACCCTGATTAGTGTTCAGAAAGTTACATCAGGAGCCTTTTTCTTCTAGGAAAAACACACAAACACACACACACATATGGAGGAATCTCAGCACTTTGGCAAACTATTTTTAATATAATTTATAATCACCAGCACTCAGAAAATTGCTTGAACATTTTTTTTTCCATGTTTCACAAATCCTGAAGCACTCAGAATGTGTCTGGATGCTTTAAGAGTGAAAGAGAGATTCAGTTCATTCTTGAATTTCTCTGTTGGAGGCGTTAAAACGGAGAGGAAGAGAGATTCTGTCTGAGCCGTAAAAACATTATCCTGATAAATGAATTACGTGTTTCCACGTCAGCAGAAACAGCAACATTTGATGAACACGAGTCCAATATTCTCTCTGCTTCAGGCTCTTTGTTGGCCTTTCAACCAGCTCCCAGAGGAAATATATATAATATATATATATAATATCTGGCTCCCTCATAACTTCTTCTGTCTGCAGTGAACCGAAACATTAAATCTGTGGGCTGAAAACCAAAACAACCAGCTGAAAGAAGCTAAAACGCTCCATAAAGCTCAGGGGGATCAGAAGAATCATATCTGACCTACTGGATGAATCTGAAACATGTTAAAACTGCAGAGAAATCATTATTACAATTTACAATTTTTTTAATTTTGTAAGAATTTAACCTTTTCCTGATTTTTTGGTTTTAACTCCAAGTTTTTTTCTAATTTGAGGCAGTTGTTTTTGTAGTCTACAGAAGTTATAAATAAGAAAATAATCACATGTAAAAAAAAAAGATATATATATAAATATATAAATAAATAAATAAATAAATAAATAAATAAATAAATAAATAAAATAAAATAAAATAAAATAAAATTAATTGATTAAAAAAGGTTAAAAAAAAAGAAAAAGAAAATAATCACATTTAAAGTACAGTGTGGTTATTTCTTGATTGAATTTAGTTTGGTATAAAATTATATAAACCATGATCGAAGATTTTAGCCTTATCGCCCAGCCTTATTTTCTGATAATTCAATAAATAAATTGTCTATTTAAACCAAAAAAAGCACATAATAAAGTCTCTGGTTCTATCCTACATGAAAATATCAGAATAAAAAGTGTTGTCCTAATTGTTTTTTCAACATTGCGATTGAAACGATAGAAGCATTTATGTAATATATATTGTTTTTATAGTTTAGATGATAAACATCATCATGTCGTCCAGCCCTATTCTCTCATAACTCAATAAATAAATTGTCTTCTATAACAAAAAAGCACAAAATAAAGTCTCCGGTTTGATCCGACATGCAAGAATCAGAATATAAAGTCTCCAAAAATTTATATAATAGACATTGTTTTAATAGTTTGGATGATAAACATCATATCGCCCAGCCCTATTTTCTGATACTTCAATAAATAAATTATCTATTATAACAAAAAACACAAAATAAAGTCTCTGGTTTGATCTCTCATGCAAGAATCAGAATATAGAGTCTCCAAATGATATTTATAACATTTATATGACACATTGTTTTAATAGTTTGGATAATAAACGTCGTTATACCGCCCAGCCCTAATTGCAGCGGAGATATTTCTGCAGGTTTTTGAGGTTTTCCTTCAGATCAGAATCCCTCGTGGGCTCAGAAACACTTTTTAAATGGATCTGAGAGTTATCAACACCCTGACGGCGGTGAGAAATCAGTGTGCAATCCTGAGCTTGTTTCCAAACGGCTTCTCCTCCTCCTCCTCCTCCTCCTCCTCCTCCTCCTCCTCATTTGAAGCCAGAGTCTGTTCGGTAGTGTTCAGTAGTATTTCTGTTTCATAGCATTTCATTTAAACAATGGGTCTCAAACTGGCGGCCCGCGGGCCAATTGTGGCCCTCGTGACGATATTTTGTGGCCCCCACCTTGATATGAAAGTTTAATGTGAGTTTTATATGAATGGCACTTTACCGTGTTGTGGTGGAAGGTCCCTTTAATTACTTTTTTGGTAATTTTGTGTCTTTTTTTGGTAATTTTGTTTCTATTTTAAGTAATTCAGTTTTTTTCTGTCATTTTGTGTCTTTTTGGGTCATTTTGTGACTTTTAAAATAAATAATTTTGTGTCTTTTTTGGTAATTCTGTGTATTTTTTGGTAATTTTGTGTCTTTTTTTTTTTTAAAGTGTCTTTGTTGGTCATTTTGTGTCTTTTTTTGGCCATTTTGTTTCTTTTTTAAGTAATTCAGCTTTTTTCTGTCATTTTGTGTCTTTTTGGGTCATTTTGTGACTTTCTTAAAAAAAATTGTGTCTTTTTTGGTCATTTTGTGTCTTTTTTTTTTAGTCATTTTGTGTCTTTTTTTGGTCATTTTGTGTCTTTTTTAGTCATTTTGTGTCTTTTTTTGGTCATTTTGTTTCTTTTTTAAGTAATTCGTTTTTTTCCTGTCATTTTGTGTGTTTTTGGGTCATTTTGTGACTTTTAAAAAAATAATTTTGTGTCTTTTTTGGTCATTTTGTGTCTTTTTTGGTCATTTTGTGTCTTTTATGGTCATTTTCTGTCTTTTTTTTTGTCATTTTCTGTCTTTTTTTCGAAATTTTGTGTCTTTTTTTGTCATTTTGTTTCTTTTTTTAGTAATTTTGTGTCTTTTATTGGTCATTTTGACTGCCTCCAGCGGCCCCCAGGTAATTTGAGTTTGAGACCCCTCCTCCTCCTCCTCCTCCTCCTCCTCCTCCTCCTCCTCCTCCTCCTCCTCCTCCTCCTCCTCCTCCTCCTCCTCCTCCATTGACGGCGATCAGTGGGAGGAACCGGGGAACTAAAACCTTTCTCCATAAACGCCTCTAAAACTAAAAGCAACATGATGTGTTTTCAATAGTAAAAAAAGATGAAATAAATGAGATTGTTGTCGATCCAGACGCTTTCTGTCCGGGCGGCATAAATAGTTTCCATCAAGGCTTTTATCGTCAGACTCACTGTGTCCTTGAGTGAATTAACAAGGCACGTATTGATCTTTCAGCTGTGAGTTTCCTCTGCAGCTTTCTGATGGTGATTTAGAGAGTGAGAGAGAGACAATCGGGCCGAGAGACGATCGATTCTGTTTGCAGGTTTTTGCCGTATGGAAAAAAAAAAAAAAAAAAAGGTGACATGCGGCAGCGAGAAGGGCACGGAGTCGGATTGATCGGCTGCAAAACGCGATTAAACTTTACGTTCAGAAAGCACCATGCATGATCACACACGCTGCCAATATCTGTGTTATTAAGTGACAGAAAGTCTTTGATCCTGGACGATCAATCAGGAACAAAAACGTTCCCACTTTGTCCTGAAAGACCTGAAACCATTTAGCACATTAGCAGAGCGCTCAGGCAGCGGCGTGGAATAAAGAGAGATGGATGGTGGAGGAAGAGGAGGAAGAGGAGGAAGAGGAGGGCTGTTTTCTACAACAATAAACTGTTACAGGAAAGAGACTCAGCGCTGCTTCTAATGTGGAGAAACTGAGTGTAATTTAGAAGCTCCAGAACAATTAAAGCTGCTATAATAAAGACTTTTATTCATTAATATCCAATCCACTTTATTTATAGAGCACAATTTTATCAAACACAATGTTTCCAAAGTGCTGCACAAACAATAAATAGATAACACGATACAAAGAGATGAAGTAAACAACATAGAACAGTAAAATGCAATAAGATTTTTTCGGTCATTTTGTGTCTTTTTTTTTGTCATTTTGTGTCTTTTTTGTGTCATTTTGTTTCTTTTTTAAGTAATTCAGTTTTTTTTCTGTCATTTTGTGTCTTTTTGGGTCATTTTGTGTCTTTTTTTTAAATAATTCTGTGTATTTTTTGGTAATTTTGTGTCTTTTTTGGTCATTTTGTGTCTTTTTTTGGTCATTTTGTGTCTTTTTTTGGTCATTTTGTGTCTTTTTTGTGTCATTTTGTTTCTTTTTTAAGTAATTCAGTTTTTTTTCTGTCATTTTGTGTCTTTTTGGGTCATTTTGTGTCTTTTTTAAAACTAATTCTGTGTATTTTTTGGTAATTTTGTGTCTTTTTTGGTCATTTTGTGTCTTTTTTTGCTCATTTTGTGTCTTTTTTTAGTAATTTTGTGTCTTTTATTGGTCATTTTGATCCTGCCTCTCCAGGTAATTTGAGTTTGAGACCCCTGATTTAAACCAAACTTGATGACTTGAAGCCGAATAAGAACTACCTAAAAAACTAGCTGGGTTTTTAGCCTAAAATCGGCCATTTTTTGCTCTCTATCAGCTTTAAAAGCTGTTTGTGTTGTTTGGAGTTTATTATCACAGGTTTAAGATGATATTTATATATATTTTACCTTTAGAGAAGCTCCTCCTGCTTGTTTTCTACCTTAATAAACACTATAAACTGAGGGATCGATGGATGAGGAACCCTAAGCCGCTCAGCAGATGAGTAATTATTGCTGACCTTCATCCTCTGACCCGTGTAAGAGGAGAGCTCTGACATTTGCTGCTCTCCGTCGATAGGTCACGATGAAAGCTCAGAGCGGACGGTTATTGATCCGGCTGCCTGGCGGATAGATGATCGGCACACAAGGAGGAAAACACCCAGCTGGTTTATTCTCCAGGAAGTGAAACAAAGGCAGCTCTGTCTGTGTGTGTGTGTGTGTGTGTGTGTGTGTCTGTGTGTCCGAGCCGACCTGAGTAATTCAGTTATCTCCAGTGTGGAGGCCATTATCTGAGGGTGGCCATGATCTCATCATGACACTCACTTTAGGAAACATCACAGCTGACGGAGACTAGAACTGATAAATTGTGGAGCTTTTAGAGTCGTTTCTGCTGCCCAGTAACACGACTTCTGCCTCAGTTTATCTCATTTCTCACTTTTAGAGCTGAACTTGAAACAATCACAGCTGTGCAGATGCTCTTATGGCTGCTTATTAATGTGTTTTAGAAAACAAGCAATTGAAAAGACACAAAATGACCAAAAAAAGACACAAAATTACTGAAAAAGACACAAAATTAACAAAAAAAGACACAATATTAGTAAAAAAAACCCACAAATTTAACCAAAAAGACATTAAATTAAACAAAAAAGACACACAATTAACAAAAAAGGTTACAAAATGACCAAAAAGACACACAGAATTAACAAAAACACCCAAAATTAACAAAAAACACACAAAATGAACAAAAAAAGACACTAAATTAACAAAAAAGGTTACAAAATGACCAAAAAGACACAAAATTAAACAAAAAAGACACACAATTAACCCAAAATTAACAAAAAACAGACAAAATGACCAAAAAAAGACACAAAATGACCAAAAAACAGACAAAATAACCAAAAAAAGACACAAAATGACCAAAAAAGACACAAAATGACCAAAAAAAGACACAAACAACCAAAAAACAGACAGATCTGACAAAGCATGACTTCAGACTTTCTACACGTCTGCATGGTGTTTAAGTTTGTTTGGCATCCTTTTGATCCTTTTGTTGTATTTAAATCCCATAAAGATCTGTTTATTTTGTGCTCCTACTGCTGTATTAGAGTATGGATCATCACTTTAGGAAACATCACAGCTGACTGAGACTAGAACTGATAAATTGTGGAGCTTTTAGAGACGTTTCTGCTGCCCAGTAACACGACTTCTGCCTCAATTTATCTCATTTCTCACTTTTAGCGCTGAACTTGAAACAATCACAGCTGTGCAGATGCTCTTATGTCTGCTTATTAATGTGTTTTAGAAAACAAGCATTTTAAAAGACACAAAATGAACAAAAAAAGACACAAAATTAACAGAAAAAAGACACAAAATTAACAAAAAAAACACAAAATTTGCAAAAGAAAAACCACAAAATGACCCAAAACACACATAATTAACAAAAAAAACACACAATATTAGCAATAAAACCCATAAAATTAACCAAAAGACACAAAATGAACAAAAAAGACACTAAATTAACATAAAAAGGTTACAAAATGACCAAAAAGACACAAAATTAAACAAAAAAGACACAAAATTAACAAAAAATGTTAAAAAATGACGAAAAAAGACACACAGAATTACCAAAAAGACACAAAATGACCAAAAAACACACCCAAAATTAACAAAAACACACAAAATTAACAAAAAAAACACAAGAAATTAACAAAAACACACAAAATTAACAAAAAAAACACAAGAAATTAACAAAAAACAGACAAAATGACAAAAAAAAAAGACCAAAAAACAGACAAAATGTAAAAAAAAGACACAAAATTACCAAAAAAAAGACACAAACAACCAAAAAACACACAGACAAAGCATGAGTTCAGTCTTTCTCCACGTCTGCGTGGTGTTTTAGTTTGTTCGGCATCCTTTTGATCTGTTTGTTGCATTTAAATCACAACATTTAAAGGACTAAATGCGTTTTAACAGAAAGTGGCTCATCTTTCCGAAGCGCAGAGGGATTTATATATATATATATATATATATATATATATATATATATATATATATATATATATACCAAAATATACAATTATAAGATGATATAGAGCAGAAATATCTAGTTTTCTCTCAGAAAGTGAACCATTCTGCCACCAGAATGAGATAAATCTATTGTGGTAGTTTCTGTAGAGACGTGATGCAGCCAAGGCTTTTACTTTATATCATCTTTAAAAATTTGATTTAAAAGCAGCAGAACCTTGACCTGCAGCAGCTCATCGACAATATCTTTTATTATAAACCAGTTCTACTAAATATAGTGCAACAAAAAGAAACTACCACATTACATATATATATATATATATATATATATATATATATATATATATATATATATAACAAGAAAGTTTCTTGGCTCATTGACGGTGATGAGATTTAGATATATGACGCAATTCAGCTGTTACATTTACAACAACAAAGATCTGTGCAGTCAACAATTTTGACTGGTAATTAAGACTTTTTTTTCTTGTAATTTAGACTTTTTTCTTGTAATGTAGACTTTTTTCTTGTAATTTCGACATTTTTTTCTTTTTTCTTGTAATTTTGAGTTTTTTCTTGTCATTTTGTCATTTTTTTTCTTGTAATTTTGACTTTTCTTGTAATTTTTTTACAGTTTTTCTGGGAATTTAGACTTTGTGTCTTGTTATTTTTTTATTTTTTTAACCATGACAGTAATATATATATATCAGCCAAAACAGTATTTTTTACAGTTTAAAATACACTGGCACCGTATCTCTAACAAAAATATACCATTATATATATATATATATATATATATATATATATATATATATATATACACACACACACACACACACACACACACACACACACAAGCAATCACTGTAATTTTTGCATTTATTTTTTGGTAAAAAATACTTTTTCTCACTGTTAAATGTACTAAACACCATGTCTCTAACAAAATATACTGTAATATTTAATGGTGTTTAGCACATTTAACAGTTAGAAAAAGTATTTTTCACAAAAGATAAATGCAAAAATTACACTGTGTATATATATATATATATATATATATATTATGATTCAACTTGTATTGAGTTTTTACAAAAAAGAAAAAAGGGTTGTCATGTTTCAGCAGTTTTTCACCCTAAAACCTAGAGAGGTTTTTTAATGTTTGTGACTTCAGATCCTCAGAGTTCTGGTCTCTTCTGGACCAGATTCAGTCCTCAGAGACTGTAAACCTGATAAAAACAGACTAACAGGTAGCAGCAGGAAGCAGTTCTCCAGGGAAAAGGGAAACTGATCTCTTTGTATGAGGTTTCAAAGAGAATCTTCCCCAGCAGCGTTTCTATAAAATGTCCTTGGATGTGATTCTTTATGCAGCGTCTGAATGGAAACAAACTGCTGCAGAGAAATAAAATGTTCTGCTTTTTATTTGGGCTCGGCAGCGAGGTCAGCCACATCTCTGAGCACAAGATGAACATTTTATATTTCCCTTTTATCTGCCTGCTTCTCTTTTCACTAACTTGTTTTCTGAGCGGCTGACTCCTCCTGTCACCTCTCCGTTCTGCTGCTCCTCTCTGAACTCCTCACAGAGGAGCAGAAAAAACTGTTTGGGTGGTTGAAAAGGTTTTTCTGCTGCATCAGAGACATCAGGACACACGAAAGGTGGCGCAGAAAGAAGAAAAACTCATTACAAGAGGCAAATATTTGGTCAATGCGTTTCTGTTTTGATAATTTCGTGTCGTTTTTTGTCATTTTACATCTATTTTTGGTCATTTTGTTTCTATTTCAATAATCTTGTGTCATTTTTTGGTTATTTTGTGTCTTTTTTGGTCGTTTTTTGTCATTTTCGGTCATTTTTGGTTGTTTTTTCGGTCATTTTTACATCTATTTTTGGTAATTTTGTGTCATTTTTTGGTCATTTTGTTTCTATTTTGATAATTATGTCTTTTTTGGTCATTTTACATCTATTTTTGGTTGCTTTTTATCGTTTTTGGTCAATTTTTACATCTATTTTTGGTCCTTTTGTTTCTATTTCAATAATTATTAGTCATTATTTGGTCATTTTGTGGGGGTTTTTTGGTCATTTTGTGTCTTTTTTGGTTGTTTTTTTGTCTTTTTTGGTCATTTTTACATCTACTTTTGGTCATTTTGTTTCTATTTTGATAATTTTTGTCGTTTTTTGGTCATTTTGTGTCTTTTTTGGTCATTTTACATCTATTTTTGTTTGTTTTTTGTTGTTTTCGGGCATTTTTACATCTATTTTTGGTCATTTTGTTTCTATTTCAATTATTTTGTGCAATTTTTTGGTCATTTTTACTAAAAAATGACCAAAAAAGGCACAAAATAAGAAATAAATTGATTTTTTCCATGACTGTATAAACCATCGAAGAATATCTCTGTTGATTTCCTTTTGAGAAACTTGTTTTCTGAGCTGCTGACTCCTCCTGGCACCTCTC
Source organism: Centropristis striata (assembly GCF_030273125.1). NCBI lineage: Eukaryota > Metazoa > Chordata > Actinopteri > Perciformes > Serranidae > Centropristis > Centropristis striata. Next base: position 1,815,680 of record NC_081540.1, on the reverse strand, counting down.
CGTTCTGCTGCTCATCTCAGAAAAAGCAGAAAAAGCCAAGTTTAGTTGGTTGAAAAGGTTTTTCTGCTGCATCAGAGCGATCAGGACACAGGAAAGGTGTCGCAGAAAGAAGAAAAAAGTCATTACCAGAGGCAGACGGGAGCAAATTGGTGTGACAAAAACAAAAATAATTGCACATTGCAGGATATTAAATGCTATACCTGCTAGGTTTGCATTTCTTTCCTGTCATTATTCTCCAACAGCCTCATACACTCTCCATAATGTTTTTCATTTAAAGCCTAATCACGCTGTGTGTGTGTGTGTGTGAGTGTGTGTGTGTGTGTGTGTGTGTGTTCTCTATATATTTCCAGCTCTGTGCCACTTCTTCCTGCTCACATTTCCTTTTTTAACTGCAGCAGGATATGAGAAATGTGATGTATAGTTTCATCCTCCACTCTGGAAACACACACACACACACACACACACACACACACACACACACACACACACACTTCTACACTTTATGCTGCATGCTGGGGCTTTGAAATACAAAGCTGAGGCTGTTTGACTGAAATAAGATATTATTATTATTATTCTTCATGCACAAGTTAAACAAACATCATTCTTTTCCTTTAAGGCAAACTATTTATCTCATGTTCATGTTCCTACTAGTGTTTTAGGTTTCTACTAGAACACTTTTACATGCTTTAATGTTCAAAAACCCATTTTATTTTCATCTCTTAAATTAAAGTCTTATCAGATATACAAACAAATGAACCTTTAGTTGTAGCAGACATTAAAATCAACAAGAAACTGAAGAAAACAAAGTGGTTTACTTCTTTTTAACCATTGGCATTGACTGTATTTTTGGTCATTTTGTGTCTTTTTTGGTCATTTTGCATCTACTTTTGGTCATTTTGTGTCTATTTCGATAATTTTGTGCCATTTTTTGGTCATTTTGCATCTATTATAGATCATTTTGTGTCTTTTGTAATTTTTAAATCTATTTTTGGTCATTTTGTGTCTTTTTTTGGTCATTTTTGCATCTATTTTTAGTCCTTTTGTGCCTTTTCAGTCATTTTTACTTGTATTTTTGGTCATTTTGTGCCTTTTTAGTCATTTTTACTTGTATTTTTGGTCATTTTGTGTTTGTTTTGGTCATTTTTACATACATTTTTTGTCATTTCGTGTCATTTTTGCATCTATTTTTGCTAATTTTGGGTCAAGAAAATGAAGAAAACAACGTTGTAATAATTTTTCCCTGACTGTATAAACCATGAAATGACATCATCATGTCTCATGACTCTCTGTGTGTGTCTCTGCAGGAACTTCTACTACATCACGATGCTGCGTGACCCCGTGTCTCGCTACCTCAGCGAGTGGAAGCACGTGCAGCGCGGCGCCACGTGGAAGACGGCGCTGCACATGTGCGACGGGCGGCCGCCCACGCAGGACGAGCTCCCGGCCTGCTACAGCGGCGAGGACTGGACCGGCGTGGCGCTGACGGACTTCATGAGCTGCCCGTCCAACCTGGCCAACAACAGGCAGGTGCGCATGCTGGCCGACCTCAGCCTGGTGGGCTGCTACAACATGACCACGGTCAGCGAGCTGGAGCGAGGCCGCGTCCTCCTCGCCAGCGCCAAGGCCAACCTGAGGAACATGGCGTTCTACGGCCTCACCGAGTTCCAGCGCAAGACGCAGTTCCTGTTCGAGAGGACGTTCGGCCTGCGCTTCATCCAGGCCTTCACGCAGATCAACAGCACGCGCGCCGCCAGCGTGGGCATCAGCGAGAAGGTCCGCTGGCGCATCGAGGGCCTGAACGCGCTCGACGTGGAGCTCTACGAGTACGCCAAGGAGCTCTTCCTGCAGCGCTACCAGCACGGGCGCCAGCGCCAGCACCGCCAGGAGCGCCTCAGGAGGTGGCAGGAGAAGCAGCACAGGCAGCGGCTGCACAGGACCTACCTGGCCCAGCTGTGGAGGGGAGGAGGAGCAGGAGCAGGGGAGGAGCAGGAGGAGGTGAAGGGGCTGCAGGAGGAGCAGCAGGAGGAGGTGGCCACCACTGAGGACTACAGCAGCCAGGTGGTGAGGTGGTGAGGAGGACTCTATCACCCTCTGAGGACATCTTCTGGCTCTTTAAAGCCCCCGAACCATAGTGTTTCTGGGTGTTTTCAGCTGAAAAAGACTTTTTCCGTTGACTTAAATCGGGTAAAACAAGTCAGAAACGTCAGAAACTCATCATGAAGCCTGGAGGAATGACTGGAACTGACTACAGCAGAACTTTATACTGTTAAACATGACCAAAAATGGCAAAAACAAACATGTTTCTAGCAGGAATATGATCTGAAATTGAGGAGAAATTCAAGATTTCTGAACCAAAAACTGCACAAACAAACATGATTTTAGATCTGAAATTGGGGAGAAATTAACAACATCTGAAACCAAGATTACAGGCAATTACAAAAAGCCTGTTCAGTGTTTTTTGGGTCTTTTGAGGTAGAAAAATCGGGTAAAACAAGTGTGTAAATCAGCAGAAACATCAGAAACTCATCATGAAGCCTGGAGGAATGACTGGAACTGACTATAGCAGAACTTTATACTGTTAAACATGACCAAAAATGGCAAAAACAAAGCAGGAATATGATCTGAAATTGAGCAGAAATTCAAGATTTCTGAACCAAAAACTGCACAAACAAACATGATTTTAGATCTGAAATTAGGGAGAAATTAACAACATCTGAAACCAAGAAATCTGCTCTGATTGGTCAGTGTTTCTGGGTCTTTTGAGGTAGAAAAGATTGACTTAAATTGGTAAAAATAAGTGTGTAAATCAGCAGAAACTCATCATGAAGCCTGGAGGAATGACTGGAACTGAGAATAGCAGAACTTTCTACTGTTAAATATGACCAATACAAGATTTATTAACCAAAAACTGCACAAACAAACATGTTTTTTAGCAGGAATATGATCTGAAATTGGGGAGAAATTAACCACAACGATTACAGATTGCAGTTGCAGCCACATACCTGCAGCAAATTAACCCAAAACTGGACAAACAAACATGTTTTTGATCTGAAATTGGGGAGAAATTCACTATATCTGCAACCAAGATTACAGGCAACTACAAAAAGCCCACTCTGCTCTGATTGGTCAGTGTTTCTGGGTCTTTTGAGGTAGAAAAGTTTGACTTAAATTGGTAAAAAGAAGTCTGTAAATCAGCAGAAACATCAGAAACTCATCATGAAGCCTGGAGGAATGACTGGAACTGACTATAGCAGAACTTTATACTGTTAAACATGACCAAAAACGGCAAAAACAAACGTGTTTTTAGCAGGAATATGATCTCAAATTGAGGAGAAATTAACAACATCTGAAACCAAGATTACAGGCAACTAGAGCAACATGAGCATGAACAGAAATCTGTCACTTCCAGTCAAAAGTGCAAAGGAAACTGTTGTAAACAAGGTTTTTGCTCACAATTATTAGAGATGACAAATAAAAGATTTCTGAACCAAAATCTGCACAAACAAACATGTTTGACATGTTTGAAATTGGGTAAAAAAAAGGGTGTAAATCAGCAGAAAGTCATCATGAAGCCTGGAGGAATGACTGGAACTGAGAATAGCACAACTTTCTACAGGTAAATATGACCAATACAAGATTTATGAACCAAAACCTGCACAAATAAACATGTTTTTAGCAGAAATATGATCTGAAATTGGGAAGAAATTCTTTAAATCTGCAATTTGCACCATGAAAAATCACTTATTAAACTTCTAACCCAAAACATGACTCAATAGAACATGTTTCAGCAGGAATATGATCTGAAATTGGGGAGAAATGAACAACCAAGATTACAGATTGCAATGCAGCCACATGCCTGCAGCAAATGAACCAAAAACTGGACAAACAAACATGTTTTTAGCATGTTAGTTAGTTAGTGATCTGAAATTGGGGAGAAATGAACCCAGAAATCTGTCACTTCCTGTCCAGAGTGCAAAGAAAACTGATGAAAACTATGTTTTTGCTCACAATTATTAGAAACTTTATGCAGTTTTAGGTTTTTAGGTCTTTTATTGTTCTTTTTTTTTCTCCAAACAAACTTGTTTATAGCAGGAATGTGATCTGAAATTGGGGAGAAATTCACCATATGTGCAACCAAGATTACAGGAAACTGCAAAAAACCCAATCTGCTGTGATTGCTCAGTGTTTCTGGGTCTTTTGAGTTAAAAAATATGACTTGACTATGATATTGGTAAAAAAACATGTTTTTTAGCAGGAATATGATCTGAAACTGGGGAGAAATTAACAACATCTGCAACCAAGATTGCAGGCAACTAAGCAACATGAACATGAAGGGAAACTTCCAGTCCAGAGTGCAAAGGAAACGGATGAAAACGAGGTTTTTACTCACAATTATTTGAAACCTTGGAGGAAAAAATGACCAACAAAGGATTTCTGAATGAAAAAAAATCTGCACAAACAAACATGTTTTTAGCAGGAATATGATCTGAAATTGGGGAGAAATTAACAACATCTGCAACCAAGATCACAGGCAACTAGAGCAACTAGAGCAACTACAGCAACATGAACCATGAAGGGAAACTTCCAGTCGAAAGTGCAAAGGAAACTGATGAAAACAAGGTTTTTTCTCACAATTATTCCTAAAGATTTCTGAACCAAAAACGTCCCAAAGGAGGAGGAGCCACTGACTGACTGACTCTGCTCCTCCTGCGTCTCCTCCTGCGCCTCCTCCTGCGTCTCCTCATCGCTCTGTCGGACTACCAAACGGTGTCTTAATAATATTTATGATGGATGTATTTGTCATGGCTACATAAACTGAAATAATTTTCTATGTTTTGTTTCCTTTCTTATGGCTTTTTTTGGCGCTGCAGTTGTGAATTTCTATTGATTTATTCATTAGCAAAGAGCTTTGAATGTCCTCAAAGCAGCGAAGATGTTTCTGAAACTTCGCTAATAATTAGTAGATCTTTTAAAAAATAATAACCAACATGCTCCAGGAGGTAAAAGAGGATTCTGGTCTAGTTCAAACCTGGTCCAGGACTGGAAGGATCTGGGGATCTTTTGGTTTATTGGATGTTCCGTTCACAAAAAGATATTAAAAAACTAATGAGTGGTCAGTTGGTTTTTGTTTTAAAACACAAATATACACATTTAAATACAAGGCTTATTGATTCATCAGCTTTTTGTGTCTTTTTTGTGTCATTTTTGCATCTATTTTTCGGTCAATTTGTTTCTATTTCGATAATTCATTTCTTGAATTCTTGAACTTCGATAAGTCATTTTTTGGTCATTTTTGCATCTACAGTCATAGAAACATTCTTGATAATAACCAAAGTGACATAAAATAACTACAAAGATATGCAAAATAGCAAAATGACTAAAAAGTGACATAGAATGACTCCAAAGAGACATAAAATGACTACAAAGAGACTCAAAATAACTCCAAAAAGTACAAAATGACTACAAAGAGATGCAAAATGACTACAAAGTGACATAAAATGACTCCAAAGAAACATAAAATGACTACACAAGTGACATAAATGACATAAAATGACTACAAAGTGACATAAAATAACTCCAAAAACTGCAAAATAACTAAAAAGTGCCATAAAATGCAAACAAAGAGATGCAAAATAACTCCAAAGAGATATAAAATAACTCCAAAAAATTCAAAATGACTACAAAGTGACATTAAATGACTACAAAGTGACATAAAATTACTCAAAAGAGATGCAAAATGACTAAAAAGTGACATTAAATGACTACAAAGTGACATAAAATAACTCCAAAGAGAGTAAAACCATCAGGTTATTGATCACAGGCTCTTTGCTTCCAAACTGATCATTTAAAGTTCAATTGAGAATGAAAATAACCTGATAAATAAGTTTTAAGTATCCTTTTGTGAATGGTGATCCCAACGACCACAGATCCAGGACCCTTGTGTGATCCTCTGTGTGTGTGTGTGTGTGTGTGTGTGTGTGTGTGTGTGGCTCCGTGTTGACCAGTAAAGCTCGTAGTGACTCTGTGGTGTTTGGCTTCATAAATAACCATTTTAAAGCACAAAGCTGGTAACAGTGTGTTTCTGTTCCTGTCTGACTGGTTCAAGCTGCTGCAGGAATTAATAAATCAATCAATAAATCAATCAATAAATCAATAAACAAAGAGACGCAGCATCCAGTGATGTAGATCTGACTCTGGGACGCATGTTACATGTTCTACCTTTCTCCTTTTCCACAGCATGTTCTCACCATAAAGACCTGAAAACTGCACACCGTGTCACAACTTCTTCCACACACACACACACACACACACACACACACACACACAGACAGGCTGTCAGAGAACATTGGTATTTCCACCATTAGATCATTGATCTCAGGCTCTTTGCTTCCAAATTGATGATTTAAAGTTGAACTGAGCCTGACTCTATATATATATATATATATATATATATATATATATATATATATATTACTTTTCAGGTCGAGATTTAACATAAAAACACGATAAATCTGAAGTGATTTGACTTTTTCTTCCAATTAAACCTCATAACTGCAAATTAAGTCGTTAAAATTAGCCCTCTGTACTAAATGCAAGTAAGTTATCTCACTATATCTCACTTATCTATATATATATATATATATATATAGAGAGAGAGAGAGAGAGAGAGAGACAGAGAGAGAGAGAGAGAGAGAGAGAGAGAAAATGACTACATAGCAACATAAAATGACAATAAAGAGATGCAAAATAACTTCAAAAAGACGCAAAATGACTCCAAAGGGATGCAAACTGACTACAAACTGACATAAAAAGACTACAAAAGGATACAGAATGACTCTACAAAAATGCAAAATGACTACTAAGAGATGCAAAATAACTTAAAAAAATGCAAAGTGGACCACAAAGTGACATAAAATGACTACAGAAAGATACAAAAATGACTCAAAAAAAATGACAAATGACTCCAAAGAGAGTAAAACCATCAGGACATTGATCTTTGCCTCCAGATTGATGATTGAAAGTTGAACTGAGTGACTCTCTGCTCTGCTAGAAAACCAATCTCAACAGGTTTGTATGTGATGTGAGGTGATTCATATTAATATCCTGTTAGTGGAGAAACCACTGGAGGTATAATGACCTCCACACCACTCCATTTATTCTAACAAGGAGGAGAATGAGGAGGAGGAGGAGATCAGTCAGGAGGAGAGAAGTCATTACAAAGTGACATAACATGACTCCAAAATATGCAACACGACTACTACTACTACTGTTTGGCTCACAAAAAGATATTAAAAAATGAATGAGTGGTCATTTGATTTTTGTTTTAAAACACAAATATACACATTTAAATACAAGGCTTTTTGATTCATCAGCTTTCTGTGTCTTTTTTGGTCATTTTGTTTCTATTTCGACAATTTTGGATAATTTTTCGATCATATTATATCTTTTATTTGGTCGTTTTGTGTCTTTTTTTGATCATTTTTACATCTTTTTTTGGTCGTTTTGTGTCTTTTTTGATCATTTTTACATCTTTTTTTGGTCGTTTTGTGTCTTTTTTTGATCATTTTTACAACTTTTTTTTGGTCGTTTTGTGTCTTTTTTGATCATTTTTACATTTTTTTTGGTCGTTTTGTTTCTTTTTTGATCATTTTTACATCTATTTTTTGGTCAATTTTTTTGGTCATTTTTGCATCTACAGTCATGGAAACATTCTTGATAATAACCAAAGTGACATAAAATAACTACAAAATGAGATGCAAAATGACTCCAAAGAGAGGGAAAATTTCTACAAATTGACATAAAATGACGACAAAGTGATATAAAATGTCTACAAAGTGACATAAAAGGACTACAAAAGGATACAAAAATGTCTCAAAAAAAGCGAAATGACTACAAAGTGAAATAAAATAACAAAAAAAAAGCAAAATGACTGCAAAGAGAGGAAAAATGACTACAAAGGGGTACAAAATGACTACAAAAATGCAAAATGACTACAAAGTGACATAAAATGACTACAAAAGTGACATAAAATGATACAAAGTGACATAAAATGACTACAAAGACACGCAAAATAGCAAAATTTCTACAAACTGACATAAAATGACGACAAAGTGATATGAAATGACTACAAAGTGACATAAAAGGACTACAAAAGGATACAAAAATGTCTCAAAAAAAGCAAAATGACTGCAAAGGGGTGCAAAATGACTACAAAAAAGCAAAATGACTGCAAAGAGAGGAAAAATGACTACAAAGGGGTGCAAAATGACTACAAAAATGCAAAATGACTCCAAAGTGACATAAAATGACGACAAAGAGACATAAAATGACTACAAAAGTGACATAAAATGACATAAAATGACTACAAAAGTGACGTAAAATGACAAGATGATACAAAATGACTCAAAAAAAATGCAAAATGACTACAAAGATGTGAGGGGACATCATATGTAGACTCACATCTCTTTTTGACTACAAAATTAGATGCAAAATGAGTCCAAAGAGATGAAAAAAGACTACAAAGGGGTGCAAAATGACTACAAAAATGCAAAATGACTGCAAAGTGACATAAAATGACGACAAAGAGACATAAAATGACATAAAATGGCTACAAAAGTGACATAAGATGACTACAAAAGTGATATAAAATGACAAGATGATACAAAATGAATCCAAAAAATGCAAAATAACTACAAAGATGTGAGGAGACACATCATATGTTCAATCACATCTTTTTTTGACTAAAAAATGAGATGCAAAACGACTCCAAAGAAAATTTCTACAAAGTGACATAAAAGGACTACAAAAGGATACAAAAATGTCTCAAAATAATGCAAAAAGACTCTGCAAACTGCAAAAAGAGAGGACATTGATCTTTGCTTCATAATTGATGATTTGAAGTTGAATTGAAGCCGACTGGTGCAGCAGACAGAACTCTGCTCCATTTGCTCTCTGCTAGAAAACCAATCTCAACAGGTTTGTATGTGATGTGAGGTGATTCATATTAATATCCTGTTAGTGGAGAAACCACTGGAGGTATAATGACCTCCACACCACTCCATTTATTCTAACAAGGAGGAGAATGAGGAGGAGGAGGAGATCAGTCAGGAGGAGAATGTCCTCAGACAGAAATAGTGTTGGTTTATTCTCCTCTCAGCAGAAACACACACACACACACATGAGACTGATAGAAGCTGAGATAAACACAAAAACACCTCAAAATGTCACATTAACCCCGTCTGAAATATCACTGGTTTCTGCCACAGCGTGCTAATTGTTAATGATTGTGTGTTGGAGCAGAAAGCAGCTGTTGCAGCAGATAATTTTGGTCATTTTGTGTCTTTTTTGGTCATTTTTTTATCTAGTTTGAATCATTTTTTGTCTTTTTTAGTCACGTTTACATCTATTTTTGGTGAATTTGTGTCTATTTAGATAATTTTGTGTCATTTATGCATCTATTTTTGGAATTTTTTTGTCTTTTTTAGCCAGTTTTGCATCTATTTTTGGTCATTTTGGTCAATTTGTGTCTTTTTTGGTCATTTTGTTTCTATTTCGATTTTTTTTGTGTCTTTTTTTGTCTTATTTTTACATCTATTTTTGGTCGATTTGTGTCTATTTAGATAATTTTGCGTATTTTTGCATCCATTTTTGGTCATTTTGTGTCATTTTTACATCTGTTTTTGGTCAATTTGTGTCTATTCCGATAATTTTGTGTCATTTTGTGTCGTTTTTAGTCATTTTTACATCTATTTTGGTCAATTTGTGTCTATTTCGATAATTTTGTGTCATTTTTGCATGTATTTTTGATCATTTTGTTTCTATTTTAGTCATTTTTGCATGTTTTTTTTGGTCATTTTGTTTCTATTTTAGACATTTTTGCATGTATTTTTGGTAATTTTGTGTCTTTTTTGGTTATTTTTACATGTATTTTTGGTCATTTTGCATGTATTTTTGGTCATTTTGTTTCTATTTGTCATTTTTGCATGTATTTTTGGTCATTTTGTTTCTATTTTAGTCATTTTTGCATGTATTTTTGGTCATTTTGTGTCTTTTTTTAGTAATTTTTGCATGTATTTCTGGTCATTGAGTAACATTAATCCCATGTTGTTGTTGCCCCAGCGTGCTAACTGCTGTGGACTGTGTGCTGGAGCAGAAAGCGACATATGGTCTCCAGGATGAAGCCGTTTGAGGACAAACAGAGGAACGGCTTCCTTTATCTGCCTGCATGTCTCCGTGTTGACAGGGACTATTTGTTCCGGGAGATAAAGAAGAAGATTTTCTCTGGTTGGTGGATGGAGAGATGAGGAATGTGCTGATGGGGAATAGGAGGTGAATGCTTCTGTAAAGAGAACTAAGTGCTCCTCGTCTCCAGTCGTTCACAGACGAGTAGCTGCAGGAGGTGTTGTTGGGCTGTAAAATCATTTTATCACACTGTCGGCAGACAAACAGCCTCATCTTTGATACGCACGCACTATTTTTACCAGCATTTTATAATCTCCTGCTACTGTCAGATGATTGGAGAGGAAATGCAGAACAAGTGTCACCTCTCAAAGTCTTTGTGTTGATATGAAACACCAGGATATTTAATAAATCATAAATATAAGTCAGAAACTAAAACACTACAACATTATCTATTATAAATCATAAATCTAAGTCAGAAACTAAAACACAACAACATTATCTATTGTCTAACAAGATGACATTTTCTTCAATCATTTTCAATGTCAAGCTAATCTAAAAAGAGAATTTTTGGTCATTTTGTGTCTTTTTTAGTCATTTTTGCATCTATTTTTGGTCATTTTGTGTCATTTTTTGCTCATTTTTACATATATTCGTCATTTTGTGTCTTTTGGTCAATTTGTGTCTTTTGGTCAATTTGTGTCTTCTTTTAGTCATTTTTGCATCCATTTCTGGTCATTCTGTGTCTTTTTTTAGTCATTTTTGCATCTATTTTGGGATATTTTGTGTCTTTTTGGTCATTTTTGCATCTATTTTTGGTCATTTTGTGTCATTTTTTTGCTCATTTTTACATATATTTTTGGTCATTTTGTGTCTTTTGGTCAATTTGTGTCTTCTTTTAGTCATTTTGGCATCTATTTCTGGTCATTTTGTGTCTTTTTTTAGTCATTTTTGCATCTATTTTGGGATGTTTTGTGTCATTTTAGTCATTTTGTGTCTTTTTTTAGTAAATTTTGCATCTATTTTTGGTCATTTTGTGTCCTTTTAGTCATTTTGTGTCTTCTTTTAGTCATTTTTGCATCTATTTTGGGATATTTTGTGTCATTTTTTGCTCATTTTTACATCAATTACTGGTCATTTTGTTTCTTTTTAGTCATTTTTACATCTATTTCTGGTCAATTGCCATTTTCTTAAAATCATTTAAATGACAAGCTAATCTAAAAAGAGCCAGACTCCAAAAACGCTGTGACGATGTGTGACATGTAAATAAAAACAGACTGCGTTAAACTCAGAATTCAGTGAATATTTACACAAAAAAACAAAAGTTTGTAGGTTTAAATAATAAACAAACTATATATCTCTACAAATCTCCAGCCCTCATAAATTACATTTTCCTTTTCAAACAAAAAAATCATACGAAATTGTAGTGAAGTTCACCAACTACGACTATTTAAGTTTCATTCTTTGAGCACAAAACACACATTTGATGTTTCTGATTATGACATTCAAAGGTGAAATATACAACATGTTGTACAGACCTGCTGATGTTCTGTATTAAATAAAAATACATGGTAAAAACTTTATGTTTGGCTCGTTTCCAATCCACTTTATTTATAATATAATAATATCATTTATTATTAAGCACAATTTCAGTAAACACAAGGTTCCCAAAGTGCTGCACAACAAGATAAACACAATAAAAAGATAAGCAGACAATAGAACGATAAAATAAAATACAATAAGATAAAATACAATAAAAATAAAGTTAACTGCCCGCACAAAATAAAATATGCATGTTACACATAAAATCATACCTTGGTAAGACCAGTTTACCATATAAATCAGGCTGAATTTGTTTAGTCTGAATTATTTTAGTTAACTTGGGTTGTTATAAAACAAACAGAGTTCATTTTCTTTGGAAATGAATCAATTTAAAAGTCAGACTGAGAGAAACAAGCCTGGTTTACCTGTTAAACTCACTCTGTGGCAGCTGTTCTCAACCTGGGGGTCCCGACCCCAATTGGGGTCCTTTTTCGTCATTTTGTTTCCTTTTTTTGGTCATTTTGTGTCTTTTTATTGTCATTTTGTGTTTTTTTGTCATTTTGTGTCTTTTTTTGGTCAATTTGTGTCTGTTTTGGTCATTTTGTTTCCTTTTTTTGGTCATTTTGTGCCTTTTTTTTAGGTAAATTTGTGTCTTTTTTTTTTTTTTATCATTTTGCAGTCAATTTGTGTCTTTTTTATCATTTTCTGGTCAATTTGTGTCTTTTTTTTGTCATTTTGTTTCCTTTTTTGGGTCATTTTGTGTCTTTTTGGTAATTTTGTGTCTTTTTTGATCATTTTGTGTCTTTTTTGGTCAATTTGTGTCTTTTTTGGTCATTTTGTTTCCTTTTTTTGGTCATTTTGTGTCTTTTTTTTAGGTCAATTTGTGTCTTTTTTTTATCATTTTGTGGTCAATTTGTGTCTTTTTTTATCATTTTGTGGTCAATTTGTGTCTTTTTTTATCATTTTTTAGTCAACTTGTGTCTTTTTTATCATTTTGTTTCCTTTTTTGGTAATTTTGTGTCTTTTTGGTAATTTTGTGTCTTTTTTGATCATTTTGTGTCTTTTTTGGTCATTTTGTGTCTTTTTTGGTCATTTTGTTTCCTTTTTTTGGTCATTTTGTGTCTTTTTTTGGTCAATTTGTGTCTTTTTTGGTCATTTTGTTTCCTTTTTTTGGTCATTTTGTGTCTTTTTTTTAGGTCAATTTGTGTCTTTTTTTTATCATTTTGTGGTCAATTTGTGTCTTTTTTTATCATTTTGTGGTCAATTTGTGTCTTTTTTTATCATTTTTTAGTCAACTTGTGTCTTTTTTATCATTTTGTTTCCTTTTTTGGTAATTTTGTGTCTTTTTGGTAATTTTGTGTCTTTTTTTATCATTTTGTGGTCAATTTGTGTCTTTTTTGGGTCATTTTGTTTCCTCTTTTTGGTCATTTTGTGTATTTTTTGGGTGATCTGAACTGACTGATCTGATTGTGTTCAGTGAGTGGGGGTCGCAGACAACATGCATATTAAATTGGAGGTCGCGACTCAAAAAGGTTGAGAACTCCTGCTCTATGGAACGGAGGAAAAATGTATAAAAGACTTTATTTAAACCCGTAAGACTCTGAGGTTTCCCTCATTTACCCTGACAGCAAACTTTACAAACAGTACAGATATACACATTAATATCAATAAAGTAAAATGCTGTTTGAAATGGCCAAAGCTGAAAACAGTTGCAATCAAGCTAGTAACTTTGAGAGGAAACCAGTTATTTGATGGTGTCTTATGGTTTAAATGCTTCCAATCAAGAAGATTTATTAAGTATGGAGGTATAAAGACAATATATTTAATGCTCAAAATGATAAAAGTGTTTCTGGAAATGCACACTGAACATTGTCCTTAGGTCATAGTTGGAGCTGAATATTTACACTGTTAATATATACATTAACCATAGAAACAGAAGATAAACAGTCAGTTAGTCATACGCTGGTGTTGGTGCTCTGGAGGGAAGGAAAATAAATAAAGGAGGGTTTGTTTGGAGGCTAATCTTCCCGGCAACATGAAAAATAACAGCTGGTTGGCACGTGGCTTTTGTTTACAACCTTTTAATGTTTGCAAATGCATCAATTCTTCTGAATCAGAGAAAAGCAAACAAACAAAGGCCCCGAGAGGAGATCTGTGAGTCAACATGCTCTTCTGACAGCTTTCACCTCGTTATATTTACATTCAGGGGTTGGCACGCTGAACTATTGATGTGAAGCAGATTTCCCCACATCGAGCCTGACCGAGTCAACTTTAGAGGAGGGAATCCCCACCATACCACTTTATCCTGATACTTGAGTCACAATAAGATATTATTGACATTTTAAGCATTTTGCATTAAGCACATGGTGGGTATTGATACAATATATTGGGATTTAACTGCATTTTGTGTCCACAAAATTAAATTCAATCAAGAAAACAAGCTTCACTGATAAAAAAAAAAAGGTTCTCAATCAATCAGAAAAAAAACAAACTCATTATTTCAACAACTTCCAACACAAAATCCTGACGCACAATTTATACTTTGTGTTCTGGTAATTCACACTTTTTTCTTGTAATTTAGACTTTATTTCTGGTAATTTAGACTTTATTTCTCGTAATTTAGACTTTCTTTCTTGTAATTTAGACTTTATTTCTGGTAATTTAGGCTTTTCTTCTTGTTATTTAGCCTTTTTTCTAGTAATTTAGACTTTTTAAGGTAATTTTGCAGCATTTTATCAAACTTTCCTCAACTTTATGCTTTACTGCTCTTGTTATCATAGTTGCAGTTTCTTTTTGCACAACTGTTTTTTATTATAAATATTTAACCTGTGGTTCTGTTCATCACATCATGTTGCATCTTGTTAATAAAAATATTTCTGTAAAATTTTAGGGTCTTTGTTTTTATCCTTGTGGTCTCGAAAATGGTATCGAGTATCGAATATTTTCCTGAGTATCGGTATCGAGTTGAACATTTTAGTATGGTGACAACCCTAGAGTCCAGAGAGTCATTTTGTGTCTTTTTTTATCATTTTGTGGTCAATTTGTGTCCTTTTTTTGGTCATTTTGTGTCTTTTTTTGGTCATTTTGTGTCTTTTTTTGGTCATTTTGTGTCTTTTTTGTGATGGTTTTCCTGCTGATGATGGTGTGGAGGCGGAGCAGAGAGCTGGCCTTCTTCGTCCAGGACTCCCAGTAGAAGGCGCTGAGGAACGCCCTCCTGAACTTATCTCCAGACAGCGTGTAGAGCGCCAGGTTGAAGAAGGTGTTGAGTCCCGCCAGCGGCCTGGAGACGATGTACGCCGCGTGGACGATCCGCTCCGTCTCCGTCTCCGTCTCCGTTTTGTCCAGTCGGGTTTTAATCCTCAGCACGCGCAGGACGTGATACGGCAGGAAACACACCACGAACACCACCAGGATCAGCACGGTGACCCGCCGCGCCCTCATCCTGCACGGGCTGCTGGTGTTGGGGCCCCTCGCCAGCTGGCGGACCACGCCGATGTAACACATGGAGACCACCACTAGGGGCAGCAGGAAGCCCAGCGCCGTCAGCAGCCAGCCGTACCACCACACCGTCCTCGCCGGCTCAGAGCTCGCAAAGTCCAAGCACGCCGTCCTGTTGTTGCGCTCGTCTACGGAGATGATGGTCAACATGGGCGTGATCTCGGCGCCGACCACCACCCAGACGGACAAACACGCCACGATGCCCCAGAGCTTCTGCTGCACCGTGGCGGCCCACAGCGGCTTGATGACCACCACGTAGCGGAAGACGGCGAGGCAGGTGAGGAAGAGGATGCTGCCGTACAGGTTGAAGTGGAAGCCGAAGCGGACGAAGCGGCACATGAAGTCCCCGAGGGTCCACGTGTCCCCGTTGCTGTAGTAGTGGACCAGGAAGGGCATGCTGAGCACGTAGAGCAGGTCGGTCAGCGCCAGGTTCACCATGATGATGCTGCTGCTCTGCCAGGGGCGGAGCTTCGCCACGTAGATGGCGATGGCGAACACGTTGCCCACCAGCCCCACGGAGAAGATGACGGAGTAGCACACGGGCAGGAAGTAGCACTTCATCAGGTCGTCCACCTCGCTGCAGTCGGCCATGACGCAGCTCTGCTGAGGGTGGGTTTAAAACATTACAATCAGAGAGTGTTGAGTCTTTGAGTCTGGGACGAGGCGTTCAAGGAGCTACAAGAAAACCAGAGAATCCTGACATCAAGGGGTTAAAATATGAACCTGTGCGGCTCGAAAACGGTGAAAAACAAGTCATTTTGAGTTTTTGGGGTATAAATGATGACTACAAAGTGACGTAAAGAGGGAAAATGACTACAAGGAGAGGCAAAATGACGACAAAGTCACATGAAATGACTCCAAAGAGAGGAAAAATGACTACAAAAGGATACAACATGACTACAAAGAGATGCAAAAGGACTAAAAAGTGACATAAAATAACTACAAAGAGACCACAATGACTACAAAGACATGCAAAATGATTAGATAGAGAGATAGAGATGCAAAATGACCAAAAAATGCAAAGTGACTACAAAGTGACATAAAATGACTACAAAGTGACATAAAATAACTACAAGAACATGCAAAGTGACTACAAAGTGACATAAAATAACTACAAGAACATGCAAAGTGACTACAAAGTGACACAAAATGACTCCAAAATTGCAAAATGACTACAAAGTGACATAAAATGACAACAAAAATATACAAAATGACTATAAAGACATGCAAAATGACTATAAAGTGACATAAAATGACTACAAGGAGAAGCTAAATGACTAAAAAAAAATGCAAAATGACTACAAAGATGTGAGAAGCCATCATATGTATACTCACATTTCCTTATGACTACAACAAGAGATGCAAAATGACTCCAAAGTGGCTCTAAAACGGTGGACAAACACATTTAATTCCCAATAAATCTGCGACAGTAGATCTTCCTCTGTTCTCCTCTTCCCTGCACTGTTATTTTTTTTATTGAAAAGCTTTTATCAGGAAGCAGCAGAACCTGGAAATGTTGTTTTTTTGCCAGCAGCAACTAAAAACCACTGCTGAAAGCCAACATGAAGTAGTAAAATACAGCCTTACTCTGAGAATTAATTACATGGATTTTTCCCCCTGATGATCTGAATAAGTTGCTAATTTGTGGCTGGGTGCTTTTTAGAAATAAATCTGCTAAAGAGGGTCTGAAAAGTTGATCAATCTTGCAAGAAAGAGCCAAAACATGAGGAGAGGGGCTTAAAGAGACAAAAGGTGGAGAAGGTGAAGCAGCCAAAGGCAGAATGACTCATTTAACACCTGTAAACATGTTCTACAAGCATGAATCACAAGTTACCACTGAAAGAAATCTGACCCCAGGCCTCGAAACTTAATCCTACTTTAAATCATCATCCTGCTATTAGAGTAGTAGCACTGTCACAACTTTTTTGGCACTAGGATATAGTATAAACCCAAAAAAGATGCACAATGACTCAAGAGAGGAACAAATGACTAATAGGAGATGAAAAATGACTATAAAGTGACCATAATGACTTCAAAGTGACATAAAATGACTACAACATGATGCAAAACAACTACAAAAGGATGCAAAATGACTACAAATAAATGCAAAATGACATAAAATGACTACAAAGAGACCACAATGACTACAAGGACATGCAAAATGATTAGAAAGATGAAAAAAAATGCAAAATGACTACAAAGAGATGCAAAATGATGACAAAATGATGCAAAATGGTGAGAAAATTATGTAAAATTACTACAAAAGTATGCAAAATAACTACAAAGTGACATAAAATGACTACAAAGAGACCATAATGACTACAAAGTGACATAAAATGACTACAAAGAGATGCAAAATGACTACAAAATGATGCAAAATGGTGAGAAAATGATGCAAAATGACTACAAAAGTATGCAAAATGACTACAAAATGATATAAAATAACTCCAATGTGACATAAAATGACTACAAAGTGCCATAAGATGACTACAAAGAAATGTAAAATGACTACAAAGAGATGCAAAATTACAAAGTGACAAAATGACTACAAAGAGATGCAAAATGATGATCAAAATGATGCAAAATGGTGAGAAAATGATGCAAAACGACTACAAAAGTATGCAAAATGACTACAAAATGACATAAAATAACTCCTATGTGACATAAAATGACTACCAGGAGATTCAAATTGACTACAAAGTGACCAAAAGTAAAAGTATGAACACCAAATGAGCATAAAAATAATGATAAGTGCAGCTTTAATGTTTTCAAATGATTAATTTACACGTCTTTGTAATTGATGTTCTGAGCATCCTGTCAGTTTTTACAACTCCCAATTCCTTTAAATATTTAAATACATATATACATACATATATATATAGTTGGATAAGGGAAAATAAAGTGCAAAGCAATGCTCATCCCTCTTCCCTCAGCTGTCTTATTACTGTCATGTAGTAGCTGGAGGGAGAAAGGTGAGAGCAGGACAGAAACCCAGAGAAACAAACACTAAAACAGCAGCTTGTGTCTGTCTGACAGCTCTATGGCTCCTGGAAGCTTCCTGTAATATACCGTCACTGCAATCTGCTCTAATTATAGACACATCTCATAATGATTACATGACTACAAACAGAGATGCAAAATGACTACAAAGTGACATAAAATGACTACAAAAGGATGCAAAATGACTCCAAAAAAATGCAAAATGACTACAAAGACATGCAAAATGACTCAAAAGAGAAGGAAAATGAATACAAAGTGACATAAAATGACAACAAGATGATACAAAATGACTCCGGAAAATGAAAAATGATTCAAAAGAGAGGAAAAATGACTACAAGGAGATGCAAAAGGACTACAAAGTGACATAAAATGACATAAATGACTACAAAGTAACGTGAAAAAACCTAAAAAGTGGCAAAAAATGACTACAAAGAGATGAGAAATTACTACAAAGTGACATAAAATTAAATAAAATGACTCCAAAAGGATACAAATTGACTCAGAAAAATGACTCCAAAGAGAGGAAAATGACTACAAGGAGATGCAAAAGGACTACAAAATGACATAAAATGACAACAAGATGATACAAAATGACTCCAAAGATGTGAGGAGACACATCATATGTACACTCACAACTCTTTTTGACTACAAAATGAGATGCAAAATGACTATAAAATTACATAAATGACTCCAAAGAGACTTAATGAGCACA
The DNA here is from genome assembly GCF_030273125.1 of Centropristis striata. Taxonomy (NCBI): domain Eukaryota; kingdom Metazoa; phylum Chordata; class Actinopteri; order Perciformes; family Serranidae; genus Centropristis; species Centropristis striata. The sequence continues at coordinate 1,796,749 of NC_081540.1, read as the reverse complement.
TTAAAACTGTTACATTTAGTAGGAAACTGTAGCCAGGAGCTACCTTAGAGTCAGATTGTGAAAAGAGAGATTTTAATACTCACTTGTCGTCACCGTGTCCTCATCAGAGACTCCTTCAGAGTCTCATCTCTGTTTTCACATCATCCCTGTTCCTCCCTCCTCCTCCTCCTCCTCCTCCTCCTCCTCCTCCTCCTCCTCCTCCTCCTCCAGGTAAGGGAAGGGGAACTCCAGCATAGTTTAAAAAGCCCACTGTTCTCTGCTGCTCTTCACCTTCAGCCGTGAGCTCAACGTTCCTGGTGTCATGCTTCAGCTGATAAGGCTCAAGGCTTGTTTTTCTTTCCTTTTCTTTCTCAGTTCAGGTTTCGGTCGAGTTTGCAGAGAGAAAAAGGGGAAAGCGAGTCTGGCAACACGTTTCTTTTTGATGAATTAAACTCTCCAGTGCACCTTTTGTTTAGAATAATAAAGTGAGGAGTTTCTGTGGGGCTCTTTGTTGACTCTTCTAACAGGAATGTGATTGCCTCAGTGTGACTGACTGCTGAGCTAAATCTGGCTCAGACACACAGCTGGTTTCTCATTAAAGTCAGAAGGAAGTTTAGTTTTAGGATGCGGGAATAAGTGCGTAAATAACAGTGTCATCGGTGCTTGTCAATCCCAAACATCTGGGTCAAAAACAGCTAATTATTAACATGCAAGGTTTACTGAACAAGCATCACAATGTTCATGGCTGATAACAGACACAAAACAACTATTAAAAGACACAAAACGACTATTAAAAGACACAAAACAACTATTAAAAGACACAAAACAACTATTAAAAGACACAAAACGACTATTAAGTGACTACAAAGAAATGCAAAATGACTACAAATGGACCGTAATGACTATAAAGTGACATAAAATGACTACAAAAGGATCTAAGATGACTAAAAACAAACCATGATGACTAATAAGTGACATAAACTGACTAAAAAAGGATACAAAATGACTCCAAAGACAGGCAAAATAACTACAAAATGACATAAAATGACTAAAATGTGATGCAAAATGACTACAAAGTGACATAAATTACTACAAAGGGCAGCAAAATGACTCAAAAGAGATGCAAAATCACTATAAATGGACCGTAAATTACTATAAAGTGACATAAAATGTGATGCAAATGACTACAAAGAGACAAAATGACAATAAAAAGACCTAAAAAAAACTACAAAAGGATGCAAAATTACTACAAAGAGAGGCAAAATGACTACAAAGTGACATCAATTGCAAACAATGAGTTACACAATGACTACAGACAGACCATAATGACTACAAAGAAATGCAAAATGACTACAAATAAACCAACATGACTAATAAGTGACACAAAATGACTCCAAAGAGAAGAAAAATAACTACAAGGAGATGCAAAATGATTCCAAAGAGGGGGAAAATGACTACAAATTGACATAAAAACCTCCAAAATGATGCAAAAATACTACAAAAGGATGCAAACAGACCATAAGGAGACTAGGGTTTTCTGTCCAAGTGCCATAATATGATGGTGTCCAATATTGTTTCTTCTTTAAGGTATAACATATAATATAAGTGTTTGTATATAATATAATAATATTGTAATATCACTCTATAACTACATTTCTTGAATTATTCCTGTGAAATTTTGGATCAAACTTTACTTTCATCTGTGAGGTTTTCAATCTGTATATCTTCTTTCTTCCTAATATTTCTGTCTATATATCATGCATGCAGCATGTATGCAAATGAATGGCTATTTTACAGGATTTTGGCATCCCATAATTCCAAATATATACAGTAAAAAAGTCTGAAATTCATGTCATGAACACGTGGTGACCTGGTCTTTGAGGATGTAGTGGAGTTTGCTGATAATAATTTAATTTACTTGTTTTATTGGCTTTTAAAAGCAGCATGAAAACAATTTAAATGACTATTTTGGAGTCATGCTGCCTGGTTAACGGGTTACCGTAAAGTGCAATGTAATTGCGCACAAAAATATGAGGTGCAGGTGGCGCAGACCGGTAATTAACCGTTAATCCTACCTTCAGCCAGGTTCTGCAGCTTCAGGAAGTCCACAGGTGACTCGGCGCTCAGGTGTTGAGGAGATAAAATCCATCATTGAGGTCCAAAACGTTCAAAATGTCTCTTTTTCCTCCAGGAAAGTTCAAAGTTTTAACGTCAATTAACAAGGTTAACCGTCATTCTTGACGTTTAATATGTTGTTATATATTCTAATAATCTACTTACAAGGAGGCAGAGATATAATTCTCTCAAAAACCGGTTTATTTAACCAATTAAAACCGAGAAAACGCACTAAAGTGTCGTTGTCACACAGTTTACGTTGATTTACGTCCCAACCAAAGGCCCGCCCTCTCGCCTCGGCTCCACCAATCACAGGCCGGCACTTTGACATTGACCTCCTGTGATTGGCTGAAAGATGGAAAACGTGATGCCAATAGACTGTATATAAATAAGATGATATTGCATTCAGGTGACGTCGGAATAATCTGAAATTTGAGATTCCCACTTAAAAGACACCAAAGAACTACAAAAGACGCAAAAATGACACCAAAGAACTACAAGACACAAAAATTGACTAGAAAGAGACACAAAATGACTACACAGCCGCCAAAAAGACACAAAATTACTACAAACAGATTTAAAAACTACCATAAAGAAGACGAATGACTACAAAGACAAAAAATAACTACAAAAATGACTACAAAGAGATATAAAATCACTACAAACGCTTAAGAACTACAAAAAGACACAAAAATTATTACAAAGAGACACAAGATAACTACACAGCCGCCAAAAGGACTACAAAGAGACACAAAAGGACTACAAAAATGACTACAGAGACATACAATTACTACAAAAATCACTACTATGAGACACAAATTTACTACTAAAACACTGAAGGACTAAAAAAAATGACTACAAAGAGATATACAATTAATACAAAGATGCTAAAAGACTACAAAAAGACATAAAAAGACACAAAAACTACAGAGACCAAATATGACAACAGAGACACATGAAATTACTGCAAAGATGCCAAAGGACTACAAAAAGATAAACAATGACTCCAAAAATCACTATTAAGAGACAAAAAATGACTACAAAAGACAAAACTACTACAAAAATGCTAAAGGACTACAAAGATACACAAAACAAACTACAAAAATGACTACAAAGAGATATAAAATAACTACAAACTGTGACATTTTTAACATTTTTACTATCGTGGATGATTTAGCGCCATCTAGTGGTCAGGTTGCAGATTGCAGACGTGCCTCTGTTTGTCCACTGTGGGCTTCTGTAGAAAAACGGCGATATAAAGTCAATATAAAGGAAATAATTCAGGCAGTTATACAGTATTAATAAATTCTATATCTGCCAATAGATCGCCCTGCAGCCTTCAATGCTTTTATATTTTAAATATCATTTATTTTCTTTCAGTAACTGTACCTAAAGTGTATTTTTCACATCTTCAGGATCCGTTCTAACACAGAGCAGAACAGTTTTATTTTCAGTCACAAGGCTGCATAAATTCCAACAATATTTAATAAATTACATCAGTGATTATTAATTCTAAGTGTTAATGAGTGTAATAGGAACACGTCTCTGTTCTGGAAACAAAAGAGTGAATTAAATTCAGCGTTAAATCCTCCTAAGTCTCACGTGTTACTAACCTGTTAAAGTGACTTTAAAACATGTGATAAATAATGAAGATTCATTCAGCGTGAGAATAAACTTCCTGTTGTTTCCGTGGCTTTAAAACTTGTGCGACTTTGGCGTGTTTGAAGATGATTGTGTGGCGTTTAAAAGTCAATACTTCCCCTTCTATTAACCCAGATCCGTTTCTGTGTTTAGCTGAGAGAACAAAGGATCTAGAAATATACATCTTCTTCTTCTCCGCCGGTCGCTGTAATGTCACTTTGCTTCAGATCATAAACAATCAAACAGATCATGACAAAAAATAATGTAAAAATGACCAAAAAAGACACAAAATGACAAAAAATAGATGTAAAAATGACCAAAAAATACACAAAATGACAAAAGATAGATGTAAAAATGATCAAAAATGTCAAAAAATAGATGTAAAAATGACCAAAAAGACAAAAAATAGATGTAAAAATGAACAAAAAAGACACAAAATGACAAAAAATAGATAAGAAAATGATCAAAAAAGACAAAAAATAGACATAAAAATGATCAAAAAAGACAAAAAATAGACATAAAAATGATCAAAAGACAAATTGACAAAAAATATATGTAAAATTGACCAAAAAAGACACAAAATGACAAAAAATAGATGTAAAAATGATCAAAAAAGACAAAAAATAGACGTAAAAATGATCAAAAAAGATACAAAATGACAAAAAATAGATTCCACTCATAATGGTTTTGGTTATTATGAATAAAACCATGTTAAATGTCTAGATATCAGCTCTTAAATTGAACTTTTTATTAGATATTTTTGTTGTTGTCGTTATATTTGTCCAAACAAATGAACCTTTAGTCGTACCAGACAATAAAATAAACAAGAACTTAGAGAAAACAAGGGTGGTTTAATACTTTTTTTGGGGTCATTTTTACATCTATTTTTGGTCAATTTGTGTCTATTTAGATAATTTTGTGCCATTTTTGCATCTATTTTTGGTCATTTTTTGTCTATTTTAGTCATTTTTACATCTATTTTTGGTCATTTTTTGTCTATTTTAGTCATTTTTGCATCTATTTTTGGTCATTTTTAGTCATTTTTGCATCTATTTTTGGTTAATTTGTATCTATGTCTATGTGATAAATAATGATGACTCATTCAGCGTGAGAATAAACTTCCTGTTGTTTCCGTGGCTTTAAAACTTGTGTGACTTTGGCGTGTTTGAAGATGATTGTGTGGCGTTTAAAAGTCAATACTTCACCTTCTATTAACCCAGATCCGCTTCTGTGTTTAGCTGAGAGAACAAAGGATCTAGAAATATACATCTTCTTCTTCTTCTTCTTCGTCTCCGCCGGTCGCTGTAATGTCACTTTGCTTCAGATCACAAACAATCAAACGGCAGTAAGAGGAGCAGAAGTTTACAAATGTTTATTTTACAAAAGAAATGCTAGAAATGGTGTAAACAGAGCTTTAAAGATCAATCTAAGTCATCTTCTTCTTCTTCTTCTTCTTCTTTTTTTGAACACTATGGGGACGGAGCAGTCTTTGAAGAGGCAGCAGATAAAAATCATCAGAGGAAAATTAATGTCAAAGATCAACTCGACACACAGAAACCTGAGCGAGGAGGATGAGAGGCTCGCTGGGGGAGGAGGAGGAGGAGGAGGAGAGGAGGAAGAGGAGGAGGAGGAGGTGTTGGGGGAGTAAGGAGAGAAACTAAAGCAGCTGTTTCTACAGTTTGGGCATCCTGGCGGCGTTGAGACGCATGGAGACGCAGGAGGAGCCGGCAGCGTAACGCATCTCCCTCAGCATCCCACTCCACTGCTTCTTATCCTCCTCGTACCTGAAAAAAACACACAATTAATACAACAAATCACCACTGAGAGACACAAAATTACTACAAAAACACTGAAGGACTACAAAGAGACACAAAAGGACTACAAAAATGACTACTAAGAGACAAAAATGACTACAAAAACACTGAAGGACTGCAAAGAGACACAAAAGGACTACAAAAATGACTACTGAGAGACACAAAATTACTACAAAAATGCTGAAGGACTACAAAGAGACTATTAAGAGACACAAAAGAACTACAAAGAGACACAAAAGAACTACAAAAATGACAATAGACATAAAATTACTACAAAAATGCTGAAGGACTACAAAAATGACTACAAAGAGACAGAAAATTATGACAAAAATGTAAAAGGACTACAAAGAGACACAAAATGACTACAAAAATGACTACAAAGGGACATAAAATTACTACAAAAACACTGAAGGACTACAAAGACACACAAAAAGGACTATAAAGAGACACAAAAAGAACTACAAAAATGACTACTAAAAGACACAAAATTACGACAAAACGCTGAAAAACTACAAAGAGACACAAAAGGACTACAAAGACAATGTATGAAATCACTACAAAGATGCTGAAGGACTACAAACAGACACAAAAGGACTACAAAAATGACTACTAAGAGACACAAAATTACGACAAAAACGCTAAAGGACTACAAAGAGACACAAAAGGACTACAAAAATGACTACAAAGAGACACAAAAGAACTACAAAAACACTACTAAGAGACACAAAAGGACTACAAAGACACATGAAATCACTACAAAGATGCTGAAGGACTACAAAGAGACACAAAAGGACTACAAAAATGACTACTAAGAGACACAAAATTACGACAAAAACGCTAAAGGACTACAAAGAGACACAAAAGGACTACAAAAATGACTACAAAAGAGACACAAAAGGACTACAAAGACACATGAAATCACTACAAAGATGCTGAAGGACTACAAAGACACACAAAAGGACTACAAAAATGACTACAAAAAGACACAAAAGGACTACAAAAATGACTACTAAGAGACACAAAATTACGACAAAAACGCTAAAGGACTACAAAGAGACACAAAAGGACTACAAAAATGACTACAAAAAGACACAAAAAGACTACAAAAATGACTACAAAGAGACACAAAAGGACTACAAAGACACATGAAATCACTACAAAGATGCTGAAGGACTACAAAGAGACACAAAAGGACTACAAAAATGACTACTAAGAGACACAAAATTACGACAAAAACGCTAAAGGACTACAAAGAGACACAAAGGACTACAAAAATTACTACAAAAAGACGCAAAAAGACTACAAAAATGACTACAAAGAGACAACAGAACTACAAAACTGACTACTAAGAGACACAAAAGGACTACAAAGACACATGAAATCACTACAAAGATGCTATAGGACTACAAAGAGACACAAAAGGACTACAAAAATGACTAAAAAGAGACACGAAAGGACTATTAAGGGACAGAAAATGACAAGAAGAAAGACAGAAACTTAATCCAGATCAGCAGTTAGACTCATACCATAACAAGATCATTGATATTATCCTCTTATCATGATATTCAGATGATTAAGATAAAGTGTAGATGTGTTGGGACTTTATCCTCTTATCATGATATTTAGATCATTAAGATAAAGTGTAGATGTGTGTGGACTTTATCCTGTTATCATGATATTTAGATTATTAAGATAAAGTGTAGCTGTGTTGGGACTTTTATCATGACATGAAGATGATGAAGATAAAGTGTAGATGTGTTGGGACTTTTATCATGATATTAATATTATGAAGATAAAGTGTAGATGTGTTGGGACTTTATCCTCTAATCATGATATTTAGATCATGAAGATAAACCGTAGCTGTGTGTTGGGACTCACTGCCAGACGTCGGTGACCTCGGTGGGAGCCACCTCCTTGTTCTCCATCTCCACCATGGTGAATCCTCCCACAGCGAACAGAGAACCGCTGACGCTCAGCAGGTTGACGGAGCTCCTCTCCTGAGGGAACTCTGTGAACACCTCCCACCTGAGGGAGGAGAACCAGCAGCAGCAGGAGGTCAGAGGAGGAGGAGGAGGAGCAGGAGCCTGCTTTATAGCTTTCACTGGCTCCCATCAGTCAGATCGGTCATACAGACGCCCCAGGAGTTTAATCATCAATATATATATGAGATATTATCAAATAAATAACAAAACTTTGCTACAAACTTCAGTTACATAATAAATGTATTTCTGTTAACCCAGAGCAGGATGTTAAAATTAATCTAACCATGTAGTTTGGGAACCATTTCACAATAATAATAATAATAATAATAATAATAATAATAATAATAATAATAATAATAATAATAATAATAATGTTGTTTTAAACCACAACCTTCATGTTTAGTTCATCTCCTTTATAAAACTATCTGGTAAAAAATAATAAATTACTGATGTTTTATTGCAGTTCAGTTTGGACATTTTTATATATATATAAAATAAAATACAATTCATTTTATTATTTATTTATTATTCTTTTATAGAATATTCTATATTATTATTATTATTATTATTATTATTATTATTATTAATAATAATAATAATATAATGTATAGTATGTTTTATATATATATATATATAATTTTATATTTTTTTATTTATTATTATTCTATAGAATATTCTATATTATTCTTATTATTGATTTATTTTTATATACTTTTTTTAATATGATTTTTCTGATGTGTTTTCTCCAGTAACACTGTTATTCCATGTCATATTTTTTAATCATTTATGTCACATTCAGTCTCAGATGATCTTTTCAGATGAAGACAAACATCTGACAGAGAAAAACAAAGTGTTTGTTTGTTCTGTGACGTTCAGAGACGAGTGAAGTCTGACACTGATCTTTAATGATCCTACTTGTTGGTGCTGAAGTCGTCTAAAAGTGATTTAAATCATATTTGTTGGTGCTGAAGTCGTCTAAAAGTGATTTTAATCATATTTGTTGGTGTTGAAGTCGTCAAAGTGATTTTAATCATATTTGTTGGTGCTGAAGTCGTCTAAAAGTGATTTTAATCATATTTGTTGGTGCTGAAGTCGTCTAAAAGTGATTTTAATCATATTTGTTGGTGTCGAAGTCGTCTAAAAGTGATTTTAATCATATTTGTTGGTGTCGAAGTCGTCTAAAAGTGATTTTAATCATATTTGTTGGTGTTGAAGTCGTCTAAAAGTGATTTTAATCATATTTGTTGGTGTCGAAGTCGTCTGAAAGTGATTTATTAAATGATCCTACTTGTTGGTGGTGAAGTCGTCTAAAAGTGATTTATTAAATGATCCTACTTGTTGGTGGTGAAGTCGTAGGCTTCACAGGAGTTGATGAGTCCGTCCTCGTTGACTCCTCCGGCCACCACCATCTTCCCGTTGTGGATCACTGATCCAAACATGGCTCTGGGGGTCTTCATGGCCGCCAGCTCCCTCCACTCAGCCTGCTTGTGGTTGTACGCAAACACCTTGTTCAGGGCTTTACTGTGGACACAAATTAATAAAAACATGTTATATTTATCCAGACATCTTGTTCAGGGCTTTACTGTGGACACAAACCATTAAAAACATGTTATATTAATCCAAACACCTTGTTCAGGGCTTTACTGTGGACACAAATTAATAAAAACATGTCATATTTATCTATAGATCTCTGACACATGGAGCTCAAACAATCAGCAGGAAAAGAGTGACGCATGTAAAAAAAAAAAGGAGAAGATCCACAGAAGAACCCTTCACAGAGAACCTAAACTTTGTTGCCACCAACTGATTAAATATTATCAGGAGAAGCAAACAGAAAAACAGATCCAGAAATAAAAGATAAAGTCAGTTCTTCTTGACTGGAACAGTGTCGCTTTGTAATTATTAATTAATTAATAATTCACTCATTCTACTATATCTTATAAGTATAAACTGTACATGCATGCTAATATGTGAGAAAGATTTAAAAAAATGTATAAGTGATATGTAGTTGCGTTAAGTTAAGAAAAATAATATAATTATATAAAATGACCTTCCCAAAACCAAAGACAAAAAATGTATATATATATATAAGTAAATAAATTGGTAAATAAATATATAGCATTTAAATCACAATATTTAAAGGACTAAACGTGTTTTAACAGAAAGTGGCTCATCTTTCTGGAGCTCAGAGGGATTTATATCACCAGAATATACAATTATAACATGATACAGAGCATAAATATCTAGTTTTCTCTCAGAAAGTGAACCATTCTGCCACCAGAATGAGATAAACCTATTGTGGTAGTTCCTTTAGAGACGTGATGCAGCCAAGGCTTTTACTTTATATCATCTTTAAAAGTTTGATTTAAAAGCAGCAGAACCTTGACCTGCAGCAGCTCATCTACAATATCTTTTATTACAATATATATATATATATATATATATATATAGATATTTAAATAAATAATATAATAATATAATAATAATAATAATATAATATATAATATAATATATATATATATATATATATATATATATATATATAAGTAAATAGGAAAAAAATAGATATTTAATAAAATAAAATAAAATAAATAAATAGGTATATATATATATATATATATATATATATATAAAAAACCTATAATGATAATAATAATCATTTCAGGGCTTGTTGGCTGCAAACACATTATTCTACATTTATATACATTACTCTTTTATTACAATATATATATATATATATATATATATATATATAAAATTAAATGAATTGGTAAATAAATATATATTTAATAAATATATATTTAATAGATATTTAAAAATAATAATAAAATACTATATATATATATATATATATATATATATATATATATATATATATATATAATATATATATATATAAATATATATATAAGTAAATAGGAAAAAAATAGATATTTAAAAAAATAAAATAAAATAAATAAATAGGTTTTTTATTTATATATACATATATATATATATATATATATATAAATAAAAAACCTATAATGATAATAATAATCATTTAAGGGCTTGTTGGCTGCAAACACATATTATTATTATTATTATAATAATATTGACACTTGTATGAGTTTGTGTGTTGCACAGATGTTACTATCAGTGAGTTATTTAAGGATCAATGGTGGTGGTTGTTGTTGTCTGTGGAGCCTGACAGCCTGATGGAGAACAAACAGCTGCAGCTCACACACACACACACACACACACACACACACACACACACACACACACACAGAGTGTAGTGTACTGACTTGTCGTCTGTCTTCCCTCCGATGCAGTAGACGGTGCCGCGGTGGGAGAGGACGGCGTGGCCGTGGATCTTCAGAGGAAGCTTCTTGCTCTCGCTCCACTTCATCTTCCTGCACAATTAATCATTAATCAATACTTTAAATTACAGACACAAAATTACTACAAAGAAGCCAATGGACTACAAAGAGACACAAAAGGACTACAAAAATGACTGCTGAGAGACACAAAATTACTACAAAAACACTGAAGGACTACAAAGAGACACAAAAGGACTACAAAAATGACTAAGAGACACAAAATTACTACAAAAATGACTAAGAGACACAAAAGGACTACAAAAATCTCCACTAAGAGACACAAAAGGACTACAAAAATCTCCACTAAGAGACACAAAAGGACTATAAAAATCTCCACTAAGAGACACAAAAGGACTACAAAAATCTCCACTAAGAGACACAAAAGGACTACAAAAATCTCCACTAAGAGACACAAAAGGACTACAAAAATGACTACTGAGAGACACAAAATTACTACCAAAACACTGAAGGACTACAAAGAGACACAAAAGGACTATTAAGGTCTTCAGAGGAAGCTTCTTGCTCTCGCTCCACTTCATCTTCCTGCACAATTAATAATTAATCAATACTTTAATTTATCTTCTTCCTTTAGATTCTGTCCCCTCTTGACTTTGTTACTGCCGTTTGGCCCAGAAGAACACATTTAAATGGAAATTGTCAAAGAAAAAATGGAAAATTTGTACGAAATATGAGATAATATACCTGAATTAATGTTATTATATTACTATTTATTCTTTTGTTTAGAATGTTTTTGTTGGGAAATGAGAAAAAAACAAATTTCAAATGCTTGATTGTTACTGGTGTGTTTTTTTGTGATAAATAAGTAACATTTATTCACTATAAAACATAAAAACAGCTCTATAATTACTGAATAAAGCATTAAAAGGGTGAGACACAACAAAACATGATTCATTCTACATAAAACAGCATTTCTAAGTGTTCATTATCACCTTTAAACTGTGTAAATTGTGATAAATAAGATAGTGAAGAGATAAGAGTGACTGACTCGATGTCGTAGCACATGACGCTGTCCAGAGACTCGTTGCTCTGCAGATCTTTTCCCGCCACGGCGAACAACAAGTTCTCGCTCTCTCCGATGTTGAAGAGGCAGCGAGGAGACGGCATCGGGGGCAGGGCCAGCCACTCCGACGTCAGAGGGTCCAGCTGGAGGAGGAAACTACGTTAGAACATCATAATAATAACAATAACAACATAAACATATAGATATAAGTAGGAGAGAGGGATCCACGTATCCATCACGCTCTGAAATAAAGAGACTGAAGGATCATAAACCGAGTCGTTCTGGTGGTTTTCGCGTTGGAAAACTACTTCAAATTTCTCTTGTTTTTTCTCGGTTTTATTTGCAGTTTCATGTAGTTGCATAAGTAAGAAAAATTATATAATTATTTAATAATGACCTGCACAAAACAAAGGGGAAAAATATGTACATAAGTAAATAAAAATATATTTTAAAAAAAAAGAAAAAAAGAAAAAATATATATCAGTAAATAAATATATATAATTATTTAAAAAATCCTATAATAATAATAATAATAATATATATATTTATAAATAATTATATATATATATAATTCTGTAATAATAATAAAAATAGAAACATAATAATAAAAATAACAATAAAATAATATATATATATATATAAAATATACATATAGAACTAAATAAATAAATATTTATATATCATATCATAATATAGAACTAATAAGGAAATTAAAAATAATGCACGCGCATTGTAAATGTTTGTATAAAAATAATTGGTCTTCATTCTCTTAATTTACTCTTAAAATCCTCCTGAACTTCTCGTCTCAGATGAACGTCACTTTGCATAAAAGCTCCATGAAAAAAGAGTGAGATAATTTTCTTCTCCTCTTCACCTCTTAATGAGAGCTAGTTTTGAAGTTTTTGTGGACAAAAATTTGAAGTAATTATTGTATCTGTAAACATTAGTAACTGTTTAAAGCTTCATTTAACCCAGAGGGTCAGTGGAGCTGCAGGTTAATCAGAAATCTCTAGTTTTAGTCTGTAGAGTGTAAAAATATCAGAGTGGCGTCTATTTAATCTGGATTATTTCCCGTGTTTCCTCCTGATATTGAATAAAATCAGTTCACCTGGTAGAAGTAGTTTACCTGGTAGTACTATTATTAGTATTAGTAGTATTATTACCTGGTAGAAGTAGTATTACCTGGTAGTAGTATTATTACCTGGTAGAAGTAGTTTACCTGGTAGTACTATTATTAGTATTAGTAGTATTATTACCTGGTAGAAGTACTAGTATTAGTAGTATTATTACCTGGTAGAAGTATTAGTATTAGTAGTATTATTACCTGGTAGTAGTATTATTACCTGGTAGAAGTAGTATTACCTGGTAGTAGTATTATTACCTGGTAGAAGTATTAGTATTAGTAGTATTATTACCTGGTAGTATTAAATACCTGGTAGAAGTAGTATTACCTGGTAGTAGTATTATTACCTGGTAGAAGTAGTATTACCTGGTAGTAGTATTATTACCTGGTAGAAGTAGTATTACCTGGTAGTAGTATTATTACCTGGTAGAAGTAGTATTACCTGGTAGTAGTATTATTAGTATTAGTAGTATTATTACCTGGTAGAAGTACTAGTATTAGTAGTATTATTACCTGGTAGAAGTATTAGTATTAGTAGTATTATTACCTGGTAGTAGTATTATTACCTGGTAGAAGTAGTTTACCTGGTAGTACTATTATTAGTATTAGTAGTATTATTACCTGGTAGAAGTATTAGTATTAGTAGTATTATTACCTGGTAGAAGTATTAGTATTAGTAGTATTATTACCTGGTAGTAGTATTATTACCTGGTAGAAGTAGTATTACCTGGTAGTAGTATTATTACCTGGTAGAAGTATTAGTATTAGTAGTATTATTACCTGGTAGTATTAAATACCTGGTAGAAGTAGTATTACCTGGTAGTAGTATTATTACCTGGTAGAAGTAGTTTACCTGGTAGTACTATTATTAGTATTAGTAGTATTATTACCTGGTAGAAGTAGTATTACCTGGTAGTAGTATTATTACCTGGTAGAAGTAGTTTACCTGGTAGTACTATTATTAGTATTAGTAGTATTATTACCTGGTAGAAGTACTAGTATTAGTAGTATTATTACCTGGTAGTAGTATTATTACCTGGTAGTAGTATTATTACCTGGTAGAAGTAGTATTACCTGGTAGTAGTATTATTACCTGGTAGAAGTGTTAGTATTAGTAGTATTATTACCTGGTAGTATTAAATACCTGGTAGAAGTAGTATTACCTGGTAGTAGTATTATTACCTGGTAGAAGTAGTATTACCTGGTAGTAGTATTATTAGTATTAGTAGTATTATTACCTGGTAGAAGTACTAGTATTAGTAGTATTATTACCTGGTAGAAGTATTAGTATTAGTAGTATTATTACCTGGTAGTAGTATTATTACCTGGTAGAAGTAGTATGACCTGGTAGTAGTATTATTACCTGGTAGAAGTAGTTTACCTGGTAGTACTATTATTAGTATTAGTAGTATTATTACCTGGTAGAAGTACTAGTATTAGTAGTATTATTACCTGGTAGAAGTATTAGTATTAGTAGTATTATTACCTGGTAGTAGTATTATTACCTGGTAGAAGTAGTATTACCCGGTAGTAGTATTATTACCTGGTAGAAGTATTAGTATTAGTAGTATTATTACCTGGTAGTATTAAATACCTGGTAGAAGTAGTATTACCTGGTAGAAGTAGTATTACCTGGTAGTAGTATTATTACCTGGTATTAGTAGTATTATTACCTGGTAGAAGTAGTTTACCTAGTATTGGTAGTAGTAGTGGTAGTATTAATACCTGGTAGAAGTAGTTTACCTGGTAGTAGTAGTAGAATTATTACCTGGTAGAAGTAGTAGTAGTAGTAGTATTATTACCTGGTATTAGTAGTATTACTACCTGGTAGAAGTAGCACTGCAGGGGGACGTCCTTGTTGTCCTCGTCGACGAAGAGTCCCCCGATGACGTAGAGCTGGTTCCTGAGGGACGCCAGGCTGACGTGGTTTCTGGGGACCTGCTCCGACATGGCGGCCAGGAAGCACTCGTTCTCGTTGACGTCGTAGGCGACGGCCGCCGTGTCGTTGATCATGACGATGAAGTGGCGAGCGAACATGCCGTGTCTCAGCTCGTTGTTGAGGAAGCCGGGCAGCGCGCTGGCCGCTGACTCCGCCCCCTCGCCCTCCTCGCCGCCGGCGCCGCCGCTCGGCGTCTCGGGGAGTTTCCCCTTGAAGGCGTCTCGGATCACCTGCAGCGTCTTCTGCAGCTCCGGCTCCGCCTTGATGATGTCATCAGACTCCACCTTCTCCTGGAAGAACTTCTCAGGGAGCAGGCGGAAACGCACGCAGTTAAAGGCGTCTTTCAGGACCTGGAGGAAATAATAATAATATTAATATTAATAATAAAAAAATAAACGCACGCAGTTAAAGGCGTCCTTCAACACCTGGAGAAAATAATAATAATAATATTAATAATTATAATAAACGCACGCAGTTAAAGGCGTCCTTCAATACCTAAAGATCATAATAATAATATTAATATTAATATTAATAATAAAAAAATAAACGCACGCAGTTAAAGGCGTCCTTCAGGACCTGGAGGAAATAAAAATATTAATAATAATAATAATAATAAAATAAAAAAATAAACGCATGCAGTTAAAGGCATCCTTCAACACCTGAAGAAAATAATAATAATATTAATAATAATAAAATAACAAAATAAACGCACGCAGTTAAAGGCGTCCTTCAGAACCTAAAGATCATAAACATATTAATATTAATAATTATAAAATAAAAAAAGAAATGCACGCAGTTAAAGGCGTCCTTCAGCACCTGGAGATCAGATATTAATATTATTATTAATAATAATAATAATAATAATAATAATAATAACAATAATATTAATAAAGTAAAAGTAAATAAACATATATTAAATAAAATAAATAAAATAAAATATATGTATATATAAATACATAAATATATATATATATAAATAAATATAATTAAATAAATTGTTAAATAAATATAAATTGAATACAAAAATAAATCATATAATGATAATAATAATAATAATAATAATAGTGTATAAATAGTTGAATGAATATATATTTAATAAATAAAAAAACATAATAATAAAATAATATAAATAAATAAATAAATATATATATATATATATATATATATTTATATATATATATATATATATATAAATATATATATATATATATATAAATATAATTAAACAAATAGGTAAATAAATATATATGCAATACATTTTAAAAAACATAATAATAATAATAATAATAATAATATTAAAATAATATAAAAGTATATAAAGCATATAAATAATTAAATAAATGGTAAAATAAAAAACAAATCATATAATAATAAAATAATAAAATAATAATATAAAAATCAATAAAAAGTATAAAATAATTTTCTATCCCACTATAGGGAGCCGTGACAGTGGTGTGGTGTCACCTTGACGCGCTCCTTGTCGTGGCGGACCCACGCCATCACCGCCTCGAACACCACCTCCTCCTTCTCCACGTTGACGGCGTCTCCTCCGATGATGGCGAACATCTCGTGTGGCGCCAGCTTCAGGAACTCCTCGTCCTTACAGAGCAGCTCGAAGCGGTCGGCGATGAAGTTGCGTGCGGCGACGGCGAGCCGCGGGCAGCTGAGCACCAGCCCCATCCTGAAGATGGCCATGGCGTTCCCCACCGACAGCTTCTTCTGCAGGTAGTTGACGCACACGGTGAAGACGGACGGGATCTGGAAGCGGTTGGCCACGGCGATGATGTCCTGCACGTTGTCGTCCGTCAGGTCGATCTCCGCCGAGTATAAATACTGGATGATCATGTCCAGGATGGCCGGGTTCACCTCCTCCAGCACCACCTCCTTGGTGTTCTCCGCCTCCTTCCCCTCCTCCGTGAAGAAGATCTCCCTGAAGTACGGGCTGCACGCCGCCATGATCAGCCGGTGGCACGGGAAGCTGCGGTCGCCCACCTGTAGCGACACGTCCATAAAAAGTATTAAAAATCATTTTATAGCTCACTGAAGCAGCTTGTTACAGTACTGGCACATAGTGAAGATGGCTATTTAATAAATAAAAAAATAATCATATAATAATACAATAAATATATATATAAAAGTAAATAAATATGTAAATTAATATATATTTAATAAATAAAAATAATAATAATAATAAAAAAAATATATATATATACATAAGTAAATAAAATAATAGGTAAATGAATAAATATTTAATACATTGAAATTAATCATATAATTATAATAAAAAATATTTATAAATAAATAAATAAATAGGTAAAGAAATATCTACTTGATAAATAAAAAATAAATCATATAATAATAATAATAATAATGATAATGATAAGAATAAAATAATATAAAATATATATATAATTAAATAAATAGGAAAATTAATATATATTTAATAAATAAAAAATAAATCATATAATAATGATAATAATAGTAATAAAATAATATAATATATATATATATATATATATATATAAATATATATATATATATATATATATATATAATTAAATAAATAGGAAAATTAAAATATATTTAATAAATAAAAAATAAATCACATAATAATAATTAAAAAAATCTATATATAAGTAAATAAATAGTTAAATGAATATACATTTAATAAATAAAAAATAAATCATTGAATAATAAACATTTAAAAAATATAAATAAGTAAATAAATAAATAAATAGGTAAATGAATATATATAATAAAATTTTAAAAATCATATAAACATGATAATTAAAAAAACATACGTAAATAAATAGTTCAGTAATTAGTTAAATAAATATATATTTAATAAACAAAAAATAAATCATAATAATAATATTAATAATAATAACAATAAATTAATATAAAAATATATAAAGTAAATAAATAGGTAAATAACTATATATTTAATAAATAAAAAATGAATCAAATCACAATAATAATAATAATAAAATAATATAAAAATATATCAAAGTAAATAAACAGTTATAATAATAAATAAATCAAAAATAAATCATACAATAATATTAATAATAATAATAACAACAATAAATGAATATAAATAAATATATATTTAATAAATAAAAAATGAATCATATCACAATAAAAAAAATATAATAATAATAAAATAATATAAAAATATATAAAAGTAAATAATATAATAATAATATTAAATATATATATATATATGTTAAATAAATCAGAAATAAATCATCACAATAATAAAATAATAATCAAAAAATAAATAAAATGTATAAAATCATTTTCTACCACACTAGAGGAGCTGTTAGAATTCAGCCTGGGACCTGCGGCCCTCAGACTCAGACTGGTTCCCCCCAGACTCAGACTGGTTCCCCTCAGACTCAGACTGGTTCCCCTCAGCCTCAGACTGGTTCCCCTCAGACTAACACTGGTTCCCCCCAGACTAAGACTGGTTCCCCCCAGACTGAGACTGGGTCCCCCCAGACTAAGACTGGTTCCCCCCGGACTGAGACTGGTCCCCCTGGTCCCCGGTGGCCCACCTTGAGCGTACAGTCCACGAAGCGGTTCTCGTTGAGCAGCTCCTTGAGCCCGTCCTGCAGCAGCGTGCTCTGGAAGAGGCGCAGCTCCTCCTTGATGGCGTTGGGGTCCATGGCGAGGCGGGAGGGGGACACGGCGAACCTGAGGGGGTCTGAGGAAGGAGCAGGAGGCCTCGGGTCCTCTTGGCAGTAGGTCCTGGCTGGGAAAGGCAGAGTGGAGGAAAGGTTCCCCGAGTGAAGACCCTGACATTTAATCCCAGCCCACCTCTAAAAATAGCCTCCAGCGCTGCAGGAATCTGGTGGAGGCGGCCGACCGCCACGCAGAGCAGCTGCTGTCAGACTGAAGGAAGCAACTGGACGCCCTCGCGACCCGGCCAGCCAGCCGGCTGGACGGGAGATGACGGCGTGATTCAGGACACGATGCTGTCAGAGAGACTGGAATAACCGGAGCTGTGACGGAAAGATATTCAGAGACGCTTCGTCACGTTTAAACACACAAAGATCAACTTCTCATTCAGTCTCTTCACTCCTTTATTCACTTAAACTAAATATAAAGCACTCAGTCAGCTGATGTCTATAAATACACCAACCTACAACTACTTTATGATCTTTATATCAGGGATTACAGTGGTGGGACTTTAGATTTAACATAAAAACATGATACATTTAGAGATAAAATGACTATACAGAGACAAAAAAATACCAAAAAACCCATAAAAAGATCACAAAAGGCCACAAAACAGCTACAAATAGACACAAATTACACAAAAAGACATAAAAGGATTAAAAGAGACAACATTTTAAGGTTCTTTACTTGAGTATTGCCATTTTATATAACTTTATACTTCTACCTCACTAAATTTAAGAGGTAAAATTTGAACTTTTTACTTTTTACTTTATACTACATTTATCTGACAGCTTTAGTTAGTTTTTAGGGTTTTAACATAAAAACATGATAAATTTAGAGATAAAATGACTCTAGTGAGACAAAAAACAACCAAAAAATACATGAAAAGAAGAAAAGAAACTCTAAAAAACTACCAAAAAAAAGAGAGAACACGACTAAGTTGCACAAAACATCTACAAATAGATACAAATTACACAAAAAGATGCACAAAATGTCCAAAAAAAGAGACATTTAATAACCAGAGGAGGAATGATTATATATATATTATTATATATTACGATTATATATGAGAAAGAAAAGCAGTAAATTCTGAACTGGAATCAGCCAAACGGTTATTTTTCTTGATCTAAAAGTTTCTGATAAATTCAACTGTAGATTCTACTAAAGTAACAAATTATTAAGAAAATCCACTTTTTTATATTCCATTCACATTTTCTCTTATTTCTGGTGATTTATTGGTGTTTTTATACTTTCTTTTAGGTTTTTTCCCCTCAGCTGTAATCCCTCAAAGAAA